>NW_019154119.1:1549-75805 GCF_002288905.1 Enhydra lutris kenyoni | reverse complement strand
CATGGGTGGCTCAGTGGGTTAAAGCCTCTGCCTTCGGCTCAGGTCATGATCTCAGGGTCCTGGAATCGAGCCCCGCATCGGGCTTTCTGCTCAGCATGGAGCCTGCTTCCTCCTCTCTCTCTGCCTGCTTTTCTGCCTACTTGTGATCTCTGTCTGTCAAATAAATAAATAAAATCTTAAAAAAAAAGAAAAAAAAAAAGAGTCTCTTATGGTTTGTCTCCCGATCCCATCTTGTTTCATTTATTCTTTTCCTACCCCCCAAACCCCCCATGTTGCATCTCCACTTCCTCATATCAGGGAGATCATATGATAGTTGTCTTTCTCCGATTGACTTATGAAATGAACTTTTTAAAGATACTTTTTTTAGCATCAAAAAGAGAAAATATCTGTGAATGAATCTTAAAAAAATGTGTAAGACTTTTGTGTGTGAAATATTTGAAGTTTTCTTTAAAAAACACTAGTCTTCAGTAAACTGAGATCTTTGCTCATGTTTATTTCCATGGGCACAGAAAATAGAACAGTTCAATAGTATTTCTTATCAAAGCGATCTTTATGTTTGATGGAATTTCTGATTTATTTTGGAGGAAATTAACAAATCAGTTCTAACAATTTTTGGGGAAATGCAAACAGTTAAGTGTAAAATAACATTATTGATAGAAATATACTATTATACTTTATAGAATTTTTAAAAATAAATATACTATTATACTTTATAGAATTTTTTAAAATAAATTTCTATCAATAATGTTATTTTACTCTTAACTGTTTATATGGTAATGAAATTGTCATTCATTTAACACTTTATCTTATAAAACGTGAAAGATGGCATTTTTATTTTTTATTTTTTTTTGAAAGATGGCATTTTTAATCAGATCCATAAAACTAAATTGTGGGTCAATTTATGAAAGTAGTATGCATAATATTCTTCCTTAGAAAATATTCCCATTAAGAGAAATGAAAAGCACTGGTATTATTTTTAAATAACCCTTAAAACTAATCTTAGTTGCAAATCTTTTTTTTTTTTTTTTTTTTTTTAGTTAAAAATCTCTTTTGAGTGTTCATAGTATATTTAGTGAAAATTCTTTAAAAGAGGATTCTTGTTATAGAATTAATTTTAATTTTACTGCCCACAAAAATAATAATAAAAATTGACCTTTACAGAGTTTGGGGTTATGTTAATAAGGCCACTGGTTCTAAGTAATTTCTTCTGTCTCTACACCATTCACATTTTTAAATGTCCTCTTTTGCCAAAAGAGAATTTTCTACACATCACATTCTGAGAAAGAAAGAAATTGAGAATTATTCCTTCTAGAAATAGAAGCAGTCTTGCTTACCTTGATTGAAAACATGACACCATTATAGAATTCTCCTAAGATATGCTTGTACTAGATTCATCCTAAGGGATCTGGCTCATATCCCTATTCCTTTCACTGTTTTCTCTAATTTTAAGTCATTGACTCTTTTGTCTTTACCCCATGTTTTATTGATAAATATTTAAATTATTTATTTATTCTTAAATAGAAGCATTTATTCTCCATTTTCCCCCTCCCCCAGTCCCTGGCAGCTACCAGTCTGTGTTCTGTGTCTCTGTATTTACCTACTGTGGGTATTTAATATAAATGGAATGGTGCAGTATGTTATGTTATGTTAGCATGTTTTCGAGGTTCATTCACAAAGCAGCATGCATGTATCGTACTTCATTACTTCTTATGGCTGAGTAATTGTTTTCTATGTATATATATATATATATCACAATTTGTTTATACATTCTTCCATTGAAGGGTATTTGGGCTGTTTTGACTTTTTGGCTGTTACAGTCTGTTACAGTCTTTGGCTGTTACAGTTTGACTTTTGGCTGTGAAAACACATGGACCTGTATTTGCTTATCCGTTTTTTTTTCCCCTTTGGTTATATACTTAGGAATGGAATTGCTGGGTCACATAGTAATCCTTTATTTAATTTTTTAAAAAGAGATTTTATTTATTTATTTGACAGATAGATCACAAGTAGGCAGAGAGACAGTCAGAGAGAGAGGGGAGTAAGGCTCCCTGATCCCAGGACCCTGGGATCATGACCTGAGCCAGAGGCAGAGGCTTAACCCACTGAGCCACCCAGGTGCCCCCTTTATTTAATATTTTGAAGAATCCTCAGACTGTTTTCTATCGCAGCTAAACTCTTTCTTTTTGCACTGATAAATATTTTTGAGGGCAACTAAAATCAAATAGTAAGAAATTTTCTTTTTTTTGTTGTAAGCCGCAGGTATCAAGCTCTCATAACCCTACATCAACAGAAGAACAGCAGCTGTATTGGGCCAAAGGGACTGGCTTTGGAACAGGCTCTACAGCTTCTGGATGGGATGTGGAACAAGCCTTAACCAAACAGAGGCTGGAAGAGGAACATGTTACCTGTCTTCTGCAGGTATGTTTACAACGTTGATACTGTCAGGGATAATAATTAAAATTATTTTTTTATATTTGTATTGATTAAGTGTTGATGACTCTCCAACTCATCTTCAGCTACTTGTATAAAACACATTATGCTCCTTGTTCTCAGTACATTTAAGATACTACTGGACAAAGATTGTTCTTCCCTACTGTAACTATAAATTTCTTCCCTCTCAATTAGCTTCTTCACTGAGAGGAAAGTGACGAGTATGAAATTACCCAATAACTGGAAAATGTACCATATCTATCTCCTTCCAGTCCTCTTTTCATCTAAAGTGCTGTGTCTGGACTCTTCAAGGGAAAAAAATTATTTTTTTTATATATTTGTTTCTTTGTTTCATATTGTTTTATGACTTCTAGAATCAGGCAAGTTGAACGAACACCGAAAATCCCACAGCACCAGTATGACAAGGGGGAGACGCTTAAATACTAGCTTGAGTCCCTGCATCAACTAATTGACTAAAATAGGTCAGATCTTTCTTTTTTTAAGATTTTATTTATCTGTTTGAGAGAAAGAGAGAGACAGTGAGAGGGAACACAAGCAGGGGGCATGGGAGAGGGAGAAGCAGGCTTCCCGCTGAGCAGAGAGCCTGATGCAGGGCTCTATCCCAGGACCCTGGGATCATGACCTGAGCTGAAGGCAGATGCCCAATGATTGAACCACCCAGGTGCCCCTAAAATAGGTTAAATCTTTGAGCCTTATTTTCTGCAGTTCTAGAATGATAGGCTCATTCTAGTATAGAATTCTAAGATCATCCTCAAAATGTAAACTGAATCTAGTCAATAAAATAAATAATGTCAGAATTTCTGCTAAGTTTTTTTGTTTTGTTTTGTTTGTTGTTTTTTGTTTTTTTAAGATTTTATTTGTTTAGAGAGAGAGACAGCGAGAAAGGGAATACAAGCAGGGGAGTGGGAGAGAGAAAAGCAGGCTTCCTGCCAGGCAGGGAGTCCGACTTAGGGCTGCTGCTAAGTTTTGAAATATGTGTTCTTAGGTGGACTTTTTCTAAATGTTCTAACTGTATACACTATACCATCATGCTAAAAGCACATCCTTCTCTTTTGAAAATCTGAAGAAAAGAATATCTTGTTTTTAAAAGATAGACAGTGACTGACTTGAAAATATAAACAGTACTCTGAATATCTAATAAAATGTGAATTTTTGAAGTGTGGTAAGCTAAAATCCAATGTGAACCCAACAATTTTCATTTTTAGGTTCTTGCAAGCTATATAAATCCTGTGAGTGGTGCAGTAGATGGAGAAGCCCAGTCATCTCATGAGAGTCGAGTTCAGAACAGTAATGCCCTTCCTTCTGTACTTCTAGAGCTGCTCAGTCAGTCTTGCCTCATCCCAGCTATGTCCTCTTATCTACGAAATGATTCAGGTAAATCACATTGTTGTTAGTCCTTTGTTGACTTCTTTTATCATCTATTAACATAATAACGTACAATTGAAGTATTTGGTGTTAGTCTTCCCCGATATATATAGGTATAAGATTAATGGATTTCTTTCTTAAAAATTTTTCTGGAGCTATCTAGTTGTCTTTAGGGGCTCCTAATTGGATAACTGTGTTGTGACCTGTTCTGGAACACAAAATGAAAGTTTTCCTTATCCCTTTGTTTTAACCTGTGAATGTACTGTATTAAAAAATAATGTATAACGGAAATTAATAGGGCAAAGGCTGGCATCTTCCTGACTGTGTTCTGAGCTAAATATGGTTGATTGAACTAATGTGCATTTTAATGTTTTTCTCAAGCACTGTACAATTTCAGACGATGGTAAATTGAAGAAAGGCAGATATACAAATTATTCTAATCCATAGATACTTGATAATAAGTGCTAATTTTTACAAATTCAATAAGAAAAGTACTATAGTTATTTACTTTGCCAGTATGCAACTGATAATTGAAACTAGTTATGGTTGTGAAATTAGTTCCAAGAATTGGTATTCTTTTTCCAAATAATAATAGTTATTTTTTGTTTAGAGATATTGCCAAAAAAAAACACAAAGCAGTTAACATCTCCTCCTTTTAGTTAAGAACTTTTAGGTTTTTTGTTTTTGTTTTCAACTGTCTGCTCTGCTTCTTATCTTTGTCTTTATTCATATTCTTGCTTATAAAAATAGAGTTTTACCCATGTAATTATATTATTAAGGAAGGATAGGTGAGGAAAATGATGGGATTAAGTCTTGAAGTCTGTTTGGTACTTGGTAGCAGTTTAATGCACAGTTGGATGGATGGAAAAGCTACTTGTATTTGAAAAGAGGTAATTGCCCCTTAACTTCTACCATCGTGGAGGTTATTGGGCTTAAAAACAGATGGTTCTCTAGTCTACCTTACACTTCTTCATAAAAATGTTGAGGTGATATATTATTTAGATTGATTTTGTTCTTACACTGACCTATTTCATATGTCACATTTGTCTTTTTTTAAAAGTAGTTGTCAAATAAACAGTATATTTGTTGATTAAGTAAAATATTTAAAGCTATAAACATACTGGTGCCAAAATTTAATATTGGATTGTACAGAGAAATTGAATAGAATAAGATAAGGTTTTTCTTTATCTCTTTCCACATTATTAAAATATTGTATTAATCATTTCACTTTCAAAATTTATATCCTCAAAAATTTAAAAACTTGTTCTATAGTTCACTCTTTGTGTAACACTGAGCTTTTATGTTTATGGTTCAGGGTTAAAAAGGAAATCCAGTATTATCTACGTTTACTATTTAAAATAATGTATTCATGTAAAGTGTAATTTCTGCTGAGTATGTTAATAAGTAGTGATTTTGATAACCATCTGGGATCACAGAGACTTTGATACTCTATCTTGGAGCTATTTTAGAAATTTAATACGACAAATCAGAGTTTGACCTTTCCTTTGTGACGTACTATTTATCTGTAAAAGGTGATTTTTTTTTCCCCAGCCCAATGTTTAGGTTTATGTGCTTGAAGCTGATACCAGTGGTATAGTTGGAATTGATATATTCACATTTGAATGTGGTAACAAATTATTTTGAAATTATATTTTTAGATAAATTATAGTGACTTAGTTAAGATGAATAGGTCAGATAATTTGGTAGCACACTTCTTATTATGTTTTCAGTGATCAGAGAAAATTATTCTCGAGTTTGTGATGCAGTCTGATCTTTAGTTGGTGTGAAAAGTATACTCATTTAAGATGAGTGTTAAAATTCATTCTGAATATGAATTTTTGAGGAAAACATAGCTTAATGTTACATTAATAAATATGTTACTTACATAATCAATTTTGGTTAAAATGTTAGTTTTTAAGGTAGCATTTTAAAATCTGAACAAGTTATATAGTCATTTTTCTTGGAACTTAGTAAAATTCCAGTTTTAGGGGCCCCGGGTGGCTTAGTTGGTTAAGTGGCTGCCTTCAGCTCAGGTCATGATTCCAGGGTCCTGGGATGGAGCCCCGCATCAGGCTCCCTCCTCCATGGGCAGCCTGTTTCTCCCTCTCCACCACTTGTGCTCTCTCATGCTCTCTCTCCCTCTCTCAAATAAATAAAATCTTTTAGAAAATTCCAGTTTTAGAAAACTAGTTTATAGTTCATTTTCCAGTTTTATCGTTTGCGTATAGAATATTATTTTTGGCAGTTTGGGGTGGTGGGATAGGGTAAAGTATCGAGTCTAGAATCTTCTACTTCAGTTGTCCTATCTCTTCTCCTTTAATTTGAAACATTTCCCAGCTTTTCTTTGCCTTTCATAATATCGACGTTTTTAAAGAATACACCATTTATTTCATTGCCTATCTGGCAAGTTGGTATTTAAGTGTGACAACAGTGCTAATAATTTCACTTGCGACATTATATTTAAGGGATGATTTGATTACATTGCTAGCAGATAATACACAGAAACACAGGCATAATGCAGTAGGCTCTTTTAAGAGCTGTAGTCAAGCAGTGCACATTTCCTTTCTGTCAAATATAAAGATTTTATTTATTTATTTGACAGAGATACAGTGAGGGAGGGAGTACAAGAAGTGGGGGTGGGAGAGGGAGAAGCAGGTTTCTCACCGAGCAGAGAGCCTGATGCAGGGCTTGATCCCAGGATCCTGGGATTATGACCTGAACCGAAGGCAGATGCTCAACAACTAAGCCACCCAGGCGCCCTGTTACATGTTTTTAAAATGATAGGTGATCAAGACAAGAAAATATAGAAACATATAGTAGTTTACACTCTGGTTTTCACTGGTCTGCCATTAACTGTAGAATATGCTTTCTTACTCCCTTCCCACCTCCTTTTTGTCCTCCTTCTTATGGTTGTTAGGAGAAAAATCCTAATATTTCTTTTTTTGTGAATTAACTGTTTCAGGAGGAATTTTTAATAGACTAATAGTTTTCCTATTATAACCTTTTCATATATTGGCTTTTCTCTATTGGCCTGAAAATGGGTGGAGAACAAAATGTAAAAGCTTGTTATAAGTGAAAGAATGGAGAAATTTTTGGAGTGTTTTGTTTGGCAGCGTCACAGGGGCAGTCTAAGTCTTCATATTTAGCTAAGTTAATCAGATTTGTCAAATGTTACAGCATGGTTCCAGTTACTTGAAATAGTTGAGTACATTTGAAGCTTAAATAGTTCTTTTTATGCTAACTAAAATAAAGACATCTGTTAGTGTTCTTATTTGGTTTTGTACATTAGATTAACATGAAATCAGTAACATAACTCAGTGTTGGCCAACTGTATCGAACAGTATTGTGTATGTACTTTTAAATTTTTCTTGAAGGAACTTAATTTCAGAAGCTAATTTATAAGAGAATTGTTAGAAAAATTATAAAACGGTAAATCTAAAGCCAGAGCTTCAAGGTGGGTAATTCAAATAAGTGAATTAAATGTTTTATCTCAATTATTAATTTTCACTTGATCTTAGCCAAAAGGCTGAGAAGCGATCAATTATTAATTTTCAAAGAAATAATAAAAACCCTTAAAGAGAGAAAGTAGTTAGGTAGATAGGAAAATCCTTGTATAAAGAACATGTTCATTTTAACTTGCTTCTCTCAACAGTCTGACTTCTTTTTCTCATTGCCATGGATTTTGAACGCTGCCTTGTAAACAAGGATCATTTTTTTATTCAAGTGGTGGTTAACAGTTATGCTCTTCAGTAAGCATGCAGTTCCCCTGCTGGCCACTAGATGGGGATCCTGTTTCATTGCCAGCAATACTTGGTTTTTAAAAAATGGGTGAATGTCGAATGTTACTCTAAGGTTCCTCACTGTCACCTTGTCTCCATACTATTTTGGAAAATGACATGCTCATATTTTCAGAAAGCAACATTACTGAGCACATTAAATTACTTGCCAATAATTATCAAAGTGTCATAAAAATTCTACCATTTTAGTGATGGTTTCATAGCATGGAGGTAAATATAATTTCAGAAAGGGAAATTTCAGTTTTCCTGTTCAGTTCCTGCCAATTACAGATGAGGAAGGAACAAATGAGAATTGAATTCTCATTTGAAATTGAAATCCAGAGAAATTTATTCATTTGCCTAGGTTTAACTGTTTAGCAGTAATATGGCCATTATTAAACTCACAAATTAAAAAAAAATTAAATTTTATTTATTTGAGAGCACAAAAATGGGCAGGGGTTTAGGGGGAGGAGCAGAGGCAGAGAATTTCAAGCAGTGGAGCTGCTGCACGGCTCCATCTCAGGATCCTGAGATCATGACCTGAGCCAAAACCAAGAGGCAGAGGCTTAAATGACTGAGCCACCCTGGCGCCCCACAAATTTTCAAATTTTAAAGCAAGATAGAAATGGCTTTTTCATTATGGAAAAGAGAAGTGAATAAACAAACATAAGTTAGAAGGTAGAAATGAGAGAACAAGCACAGGACTTTTTTGTTGGGAACGTTATAGAGTATCTACCAATTTAGCTAAATAATGGTATATATTGGTATTAAAATTTTCTCATTTTTTCACAGTATTGACTTGGTAGTTCCAGAGCTAGCTATAGTGGGACAAAACCCATTATTGCAAGCTGTATTACACCGTCTGATTTCCCTCACACAGATTTTATATGTTTATATGTTCTTACTGTATCTTATCTTTCATTATACTTCTCAAAAAGTCAGGATTTAAATTTAATTTCATGAATACACTATTTTGAGAGTAAAGTTAATTGTTGTTATGGCAAATGTCTAAATTTAAACATGACCACATTCTTTAATACCTGAAGTTATTACTAAAAAGTTAATTCATCTTCTCTCCCCAACCCTACACCTACCCCTGTACTCATCTTTCTGGTCTTAAGGGAAGCAAATTCAGGAGGGTCTAGCGTTCTTTGAGAGCTTGGAGATTATATTAGTGTTGTGCCATGAAAACCTAGTGGTTTATCAATAGAAAATGAGTAATCTCATCATTTATGAAAACTTAGTTTTGGTAATTTTTTTGATACACATTGCCTGGGAACAAGTAAGTAGAAATTATTGAGCCATTATGACACATAGTACTTAACTTTGTATCTTACAGTTTTCTTGGTAATGGTTTATTTGAAACTTTCGAATTGTATTATGCATGTTTCTTTGCGCTGTTTTAATGAACAGTCTATCAGAAATGGGTTAAAATTTTATTTTTATTTTTTTTTAAAGATTTTATTTATTTATTTGACAGAGAGAGATCACAAGTAGATGGAGAGGCAGGCAGAGAGAGAGAGAGAGAGAGAGGGAAGCAGGCTCCCTGCTGAGCAGAGAGCCCGATGCGGGACTCGATCCCAAGACCCTGAGATCATGACCTGAGCCGAAGGCAGCGGCTTAACCCACTGAGCCACTCAGGCGCCCCCAAATTTTATTTTTTTTTAATATTTTTTAAATTTATTTGACAGAGATCACAAGTAGGCAGAGAGGCAGGCAGAGAGGGAGGAGGAAGCAGGCTCTCTGCTGAGCAGAGAGCCCGATGCAGGGCTCCATCCCAGGACCCTGGGATCATGACCTGAGCCGAAGGCAGAGGCTTTAAGAAACGGGTTAAAATTTTAAAAGATTCGGGGTGCCTGGGTGGCTCAGTGGGTTAAGCCGCTGCCTTCGGCTCAGGTCATGATCTCAGGGTCCTGGGATCGAGCCCCGCATCGGGCTCTCTGCTCAGCAGGGAGCCTGCTTCCTCCTCTCTCTCTGCCTGCCTCTCTACCTGCTTGTGATCTCTCTCTGTCAAATAAATAAATAAAATCTTTAAAAAAAAAAAAAAAAATTTTTAAAGATTCTTCTGCTATATGTCATTTGGCCTTTAATCCCAAGCTGTATTATAATATGGTCCTAGTTTTCTTGAAAATTAGTTGAGGGGTACAAAAAATTTGAACTATTTGCCTATATTTGGTGTATTTATTTCTATATGCGATTTAAAAACAAGATACTGTTAGGAGCTATCTACCATTTATTTCATTTGTGGTAAAAGAATACAGAAAGCCAAAATTTTGATCATGTTAGTATCTACCTAGTATGCCTTGCCCATAGGCATTCATCAAAAAATGTTAGTTCCTTTTACTGAATTTCTCATATTTGTCAAAGGCATCCTGTGTGGGAATAAATATCTTTGATACAGAATACATCACTCTGTTAAATAATTTTATTGGTAAATTTTAAAGGGGGGAAGAGGTTGCTTTAATTAAGTTTTAAATGGGTTTCTAGTTGACTTCATTTGTACAAGTTTGTAAGGTTAAAATACCTGCTAAATTTCAGAGATACCTTCCTTTATTAACCAAAGTTAAGTGATCCTTCCCTTCCTGTTAGTTGCCAGTGTAGCTAATGCTTATATTTTCACTTCTCACATTGTAGTCCTATTATGGTATGAACTTTCTTAATGAAATTTCACCTAACCAACTTGCCAAGTTAAACATAACTCTCCAATTCTTCTATAAACACCTCAACTTGTATATGTTTATTTCTTTTCTCAATAATTAAGTTGTAAACCTATTAAAGTTGTATTTGTTTCCAAATTTATGCTGCTTGTATTACCATTATATGATTAAATATCATACAAACTAGATGTTTATATGATAAATAGTAGAACACTTTTTTAAAAAAAAAAAGACCCTATAATAAAGGAATTGGTTAAAACAGTTAATTAGGTTTACACTGAGAAACTATAAAATATTTCATATATATATAGAGAGAGAGAGAGACAGAGAGATCCCCAGTAGAATGCCCTGCCAGCTGGGTAGAGCAGGTTGGCCCTGATTGTGTAAAAAAACATACATGCTTTGATCCTCTGATACTTTGATGTAGATTTCTCTCTTTCTTCTTCTTGTCTAGTTGCTGGCTTATCTGCCAACTTCAGTTCAGTTCAGTTCAGCATATCTAGGGTTGACATGAATCCCCAAAATAATTTGTTGGCTAAGGCTTGGTTGAGGAGTATAAATTCAATAAATTAAATAATTAGAAAATTGCAAGGGAGATGAAATACTGTGTATGAATTGTTACGTACAGAAGTTATTTTTATCAGTGTATTTATATGAAACTCATTGATGTTTCCATCTTAGCATTTGTATATGATAGAGTTAGTGCTAATTATATATAAAAAATCATAGCATAGCCATAAAATACCTTCTGTTTATTAATGGACCAATATTCTTCATGGTATGTCCTCACTTACGATGTCCTTTCAGTTGGGCTCCTGGGTAGCTCAGTTGATTAAGTGCCTGCCTTCCCCTTAGGTCATATTCTTAGGGTCCTGGCCCTGCATCGGAATCCCACCTCAGCTGGGAGCCTGCTTCTTCCTCTCTCTGTTGTTCCTCCTGCTTGTGATCCAGCACTCTCTTTCTCTCTCTGTCACATAAGTAAAATCTTTAAAAAAAAAAAAAAAAAAAAAAAAAATTGTCCTTTAAGTAATTTCATTTCTAAGTATTTTAATTGCAGAGCCATGTTTTGTTTGTATTTTTTAATTTATTATTTCTTTTTAGAGATTTTATTTATTTGAGAGAGTGAGCGAGAGTGAGGGTACATGAGCAGGGACAGTGGGAGAGGAAGAGGGAGCAGTAGACTCCCCTACTGACCAGGGAGCCCCATGTGGAGCTCGATCCCAGGATCCTTGGATCATGACCTTAGCCAAAGGCAGATGCCTAACTGACTGAGCCACCCAGGCGCCCCTAGTTACTATTTTAAATTAGAAAATTTCTCTTATGGGAATAACTATAGTATTATCAGACATTTGTATCCTTAGTTGTTGAAAATTCCAAGGTATTTTTCAGGTATTGCATAATTCAGCAACCAGGAAACATCTGAGCATCAGGAGGGCAGTGACTTGGCTTGCATAGTAGTAAGCAGTAGCACTGAACATGCACTTGGTACTTACTGAATAAAGGAGCTGTAAGCCACCCTTGCAGACATGCCGTTGCATAACAGTGTTGTGCTCGTGCTCTTTGTCAGCGGGTCACATTTAATCCTGTTACAACAGGGAAGTGTGCGTGTAAAAAGGACCAAAGCGTAAAAGACAGCTAAGGGTTTTCTGATGCAGCTCTTTAGGGCAAAAACAGTGATTAAGGAATTCAAGACTGAAACAATAGCTCTGTTTTACGTTTTAACAGGCAGGTTTTCATTAAGACTTTGTTACATTTATCGACTCCTTTTGTTCACTGAACACCCATCCATGTTAGTTTAAAAGTACATATCTGAAAAAGCGATCATAAATTATCTTTTCCTTAGTTTTCCAAATTCTCTCTGGCTATATTCAAAAATCTTTTTTTTTTTTAAGAAAACACAAATAATGCAAAATTAGATATTAATAACTATGTTCCAGGAAATGCAAACATACAAAACCTTGACATTTTTAAGTGTAAAATGGATAAGAAATGATACAATAATGAAACTTTTTTAAAAAGATTTTATTTATGTATTTGACACAGAGAGATCACAAATAGAGAGGCAGACGGGGGGCGGGGGGGGGAACAGGCTCCCCACCGAGCAGAGAGCCCAATGCGGGGCCCAAGCCCAAGACCCCGGGATCATGACCCGAGCGGAGGGCAGAGGCTTCAACCCACTGAGCCACCCAGGTGCCCTGATACAATAATGAAATTTATGTAAAGTTATTTATAAATCAGACCCCGAGTTTTATGTATCACGCTGTTCGGGCCGTTGTCCATCTCATTGTCCTTTGCTGATTACGCTGTCTCCACAGCTTTTGCTTCCATTCCTTATATGAAGAGAATATATTTTATTTTCATAATTTAAGATTCTCAGTTGGCCCTTCCTACTACTAACTCAGTTGAATGAAATAAATGCTGTTTGAATAAAGGGAACTACCCTGTTTCATTTACTTAAAAGAACTATTTTATTTTCTCTATTTCCATTTATTTTTAGATTTAAAAAAAATTTCAACTGTCAATCATACAGCGCTTGCAGATTGTCATATCTTTTCCTCCAACTCCACTTTATTGAGTTTTAGCTTGCCAGGCTGTCCTCAGCATTATTCTTATTGTGGACAGATACTTCTCATTTTGTGCTTTTTCTTGTTGTTTTTGATAACTTATGACCATTTAATTACTTTTTGAAAACCAGTGTGCCTTGGATTAGTTATATTCTTGTATAATTTTATCCGAAATACTATAATTTTATGTAGTTTATTTTTTATTTCATATACTTATTTTTTTAAAAGCCGTTGTAGGTTTTACAGAGTTCCCACATACTTCCTCTCTCTTCAACTCCTAGTATATCGTACCCTGTTACTTACATGTTGCATTAGTGTGGTACATGTTACAATTGATAAAGTAATAATGATATGTTATTTTTAACTAAAGATGGTGGTTTACCTATAGTGTCCCTCTGTTTTGTACAGTTCTGAGAGTTTTGACAAGTGCATAGTGTCATGCATTCCACTATTATAGTATCAAACAAAATAGATTCACTGCCCTAAGAAGCTCGCTGTGCTCTGCCTATTCATCCCAACCTCCCTCTCACCCCCCTGAAACCTCTAGTAACCACTGATCCCTTTACACACTCCATTGTTTCCTTTTCCAGAATGTCATATAGTTGGAATCAGAGTATATAACCTTTTCAAATTTGCTTCTTTCACTAAGTAATTTTTCCACTAAGCATTATATATTTGAGGTTCCACCATATCATTTGGTGGCTTGATAGCTTGGATATTCGACAGTTTAATTACATATTCACCTTTTGAAGTGCATCTTGGTTGTTTCTAGGTTTTGACAGTTATGAATAAAACTGCTATAAACTTTTTTGCTCACATTTTTGTTACAGTTTTTGTTCCATTGATCTATTTGTCTATTCTTTTGCCAATACTATATTATCTTCATTATTGTAACTCTATAGTAAGTTTTAAATTCTGATTGTAGCAGTCCTTTGACTTTTTAAATATTGTCTTGGCTATTCTGAGTATTTTGCCTTTCTAAGTAAATTTTAGAATGGGTGTTGATATCCTCAAAATAATTTACTGGGGTTTTTATTGGGGTGGTTTGTGCTTTGTTCTGTTTCTCTTTGTATGTTACATGGAAGCAAGTTGGGAAAAATAAAACATTGTACAGTACTTTATTAAATGAGTTTATAAAATAGTACAAATGGAAATTTTCGGATAACTGGCTACATTTATATCAATATAAATTATAGTGTTTCAGATATTTAAATGTAGAAATGGAAGCTATTCAGAATTTTAATGGAAGAGGGAAAGTTTTTCTGAAGCTTTATTTTTTTGCTATTCCCAAGTTGAAACAGGCTCTAGAAGTTGCGTTTATGTCTGTGTTTTCATGTGTTTAAAAATTAAAACAACATATTAAGTTTAAGTGTTTATAAAACTTATTGTTTTCTTTTCCTCATACACAAAGTAGTATTATAAAGCAATTGAAGAAAATAAACATCCCAAAAGAAAAAAGTAGAAATGGTATATGAATAAGTACTACCTAAGAAGAAAAAGGTTTTCATGACAGTTCTGTTGAAAGAGAATTCACTTCCTGTACGGCTCACTTAAAGTGTACATTTGGTGATTTGGGGCACAGTTATGTGTAGAACATTTTTATCACTTTTATAAAAGTTTCCAAGATTACATACCCCAAGATTACATACTCTGGAATTTGCTCCAGTGCATCATAAGGCATATCTTCATTTTTATGAGCACACAACTGATATTTAGTAATTAAGTCAACTCCATACTGATAAGCACAAATTGGTTCCTTTGCTGTTGTAAAGAATGTTGTGGTGACTAATTTTGGTGACCTTGTTAGCATTAAACTTTAGAATTACTAGAACTGGTGATTGAAAATGTGTGTCAGTTTGTTATTTTGCCATATTTTAACTTGTCCTCTATAGATGTTAGTCAGTAATGTTTGATGCCTTTATAAAAGTTTGATATCACTTTCCTTCCTCCTTTTATCTATCTATACATGCATACAAACATACATAAATTTTACACATATATACACATTTTTTCTGTACCAGTTGTGAGACATGTGTTGCAGACATTATAACCCTGTTACCCCTAAGTGTTTTAGGATTTATTTCCTAAAAGACAAAGGCAATCTACTACATAACCACATTATAGTAATCAGAATACAGAAAGTTCACATTGATCTAATACAACCATCTAATCATCTGATTCACAGATATCATTGATATTTCATCTGTTGTCCCAATCATGTCCTCTATAGCAAAGAAAAAAATTGCTTTTTGTCCAACAATTAATCTAGGATCACATGTTACATATGTTCCTCTTTCATTTCCTTTAATCTAGAGCATTTCTCAGGCTTTCTTGCCTTTTCTAACTATCACAGTTAATAAAATCTTTTATTACGGAAAAGTCTGAGGTCGGTGGAACTAGTGATTGTAGTATAATGAACGTCCGTGAGCTCCATCACTCGGCTTCATTGGTGTGATTAACCCTTGGCTCTGCTTTTTATTTATATCTTCACTCTGTTCTTTCCAAACACACACATATGTACACATAGTAGGTTATTGTAAAGCAAATCTAAGACATCATTTTGTGCAAGCCATAAGTAACATAAGCAATGCCTAAAAACACAAAGGGGAAGGTAAAAATAGATTATCTCAGGTACCATCCTCCAAAAATAACAAACAGTAGCATTTAATAATTGTATGTGTATAGCTAGAAGTATCAGCAGGTATCTAGATTAGTGATAGAAGATAAAGGAATGAAGGTATTTGGAACCTAAACAGCTTAACTATTTCTACCAAAATGGAGAGAAGAGACAAAGGCTAGTGTAGGGACATCAGAGTTTATTAGCTAATCTCTTATAGCTTCTTCTCTTACAACTGGAAGGAGTAGAAAGTTTATGTAGTAATGTTTTTGCCAGTCATAGCTATTAAGCCAAACAGGCTCTGCATGATTTATGTGAAGTATTTCTGTTTTGTTCTTACCAGAGGATTTCTGCCTTTAGGGATTTAATTTGTCAAAGTATCACTGTAGGTTTTTATTTGTTTCTTTTTCTTGTTACTTTGTCCTGCCAAAGAGTTTGAAAAGGCAAGCATTTGGCCAGTTAATATCTTTTAAGAGTTTACTTACTTTTTAGATGCATTAATTATAAAATTTGTAATCTAGGGCGCCTGGGTGGCTCAGTGGGTTAAAGCCTCTGCCTTCGGCTCAGGTCATGATCCCAGGGTCCTGGGACTGAGCTCCCTGCTGAGCCGGGAGCCTGCCTCCCCTCTCTCTCTGCTTGCCTCTCTGCCTACTTGTGATCTCTGTCAGATAAATAAAGAAAATCTTTAAAAATAAAATAAAATAAAATTTGTAATTATGGCATTAAAATTCAGCTGTAACTGTTTTGATTCTCTAGGATGTTTATATTTCCATATACATATTAAAGTCACCTTGTTAGTTTCTACCCCCACAAAAACACCTATTGTCAAATTGGGAATTTGATTGTAATTATATTCAATCTTTACAGCAATTGGAGAAGACCGACGACTTAACAAGATTGAGTCTTCTGATCTATGAACACTGTATAGATTACCTGTTTAGATTTCCTTTAATGTCTCTCGGTACCATTTTTGTACCCTTGAATTTATGTCAGATGTATCCCAATTCCACGTTCTATGCCATTGTAAATGGTACTGCTTTATTTAAAATTTCATTTTCCTACCATTCGTATATAAAAACGAGTTGATTTTTATTTATTTACCTGATATCCCCCTCCCTTGTGAAATTCATATACTAGTTCCACTAGATTTCGTATGATTTCTGTATAGGCCGTCATGCCATGTACATTAGAGACCTTTCTCTTTCTTTTCAATCTGTATGCCTTTTTCTTTTCTTGTGCATCTACATACTGTAGAAGTTGTCACTTTGGGAGAAAAGATTGGATGTGATGATTGCACTAGGGATATTTTAGAAGCTGTTTATCTGGCTGGGTGGTTTTCTTCTATTCCTAGTTTGGTTGGAGTTTTATCATAAATGAGTTTTGAGTTTTGTTAAATGCTTTATTTAGATTTGCTAAGCTTCTCATAATAACTTTTCTTTTTTTTTGTCTGTTAATATGGTGCTGCATTATCTTGACTTTTCAAATGTTAAGTAAACCATGTATTCCTGGGAAAAAAATCCCATTTGGTTGTGATTTATTATCTCCCCCCCCCCCCCCCCCCCCCCCCCCCCCCCTACTTGTGAGAGGTATTGATTCATAGTTTTTCTTTTTTCTTGTGATGTCTTTGTCTCAAATTGGTATCGGTTAATTTTATCCTCAAAAATGAGTTATTTCCACTTCCTCTATTTTCTGAAGGAGATCCTAAAAGATTAATAAATGGTTTTGATAAAATTTACCTGTATAGCCATCTGGAGCTTTTTAATGAAAAGGTTTCTAATTGATTCAGTTGTTTTAACTAATAAGGGGCTATTCAGATTTTCTATTTCTTTTTAAAGAACGTATTTGGTAGTGTTGGTTTTCTCTCCTATTTATCCGCTTTCTACAGTGAGAGCATAGGAGTGGTTATTTGAAGCTGACCATAGGAGGAAAGAGGCATAAGAAGAAGTGTTTGGGGTGATAGAAGTATTCTGTATCTTCATTTGGGCAGTGATTACACAGGAATGTTTATTGTCAGAAGTCATGAAAGGCACATTTTTATATTGATTATAACTTATGCCTTAATAAATTGATTTTTAAAATTATAAATAATTTATCGGGAAATGATTCCATGATTTTTCTTGCATTACTTACAGAGTTTTTTGTTGTTGTTGTTGTTTTTAAAGATTTTATTTATTTATTTGAAAGAGATCACAAGTAGGCAGAGAAGCAGGCAGATAGAGAGGAGGAAGCAGGCTACCTGCTGAGCAGAGAGCCTGATGGAGGGCTGGATCCCAGGACCCTGGGATCATGACCTGAGCCGAAGGCAGAGGCTTTAACCCACTGAGCCACCCAGGCGCCCCTTACAGTTTTTTTTTTGTAAGAAAGTGACAATTAGAAAATCCTGACACTTGGGGCTCCTGGCTGGCTCAGTCAGTAATGTGAGTGACTCTTGGTGTTGGGTTGTGGGTTCAAAGCTCCACGTTGGCTGTAGAGATTATTTAAAGATAAAACTTAAAAAAGAAAAAAAAGAAAATCCTGATACTTTTAAGATTCCTGAGAATTAAAATAAAGAACTCAGTTTTTCATTTTACCATGTGAATGCAGTTAGCTAAATCTGAGACCGCTGTAAAAATACCTTGAAAAAAATTTTTAAGATTGTGAATAATATAGTATTAAAGCTTAAAGGCAATTTTTTAGTGTGCTTTAAGGAAAACTATGATGAATTTCAAACCATATTAATTTTTTCCCCCTTGCCTAAAGTACTTTTTCTCTCTGTGTTAGTAAATCATGCTAGTGCTTTTCTCTGAAATTGTGACCTTAGAGTGGCATTATATTTTAGTGCTTAAGGGTCTAGGCTTCGGAGCTGGGTGACCTGTTGTGAATCCAGTCCTTTCCACATCACTGATTATGCAGCCTTGAAAAAGTTCGTCATCCTTTCTGTGCTTCACTTTACTCATGTGGAAAATGAGTAGATAATATTTACCTAATGAAATTGTGAGACTTGAGTTGACTAATGTTTATGTAAAAATGCGTAGGACCGTTCCTGCCTGGCATATGTGTGCTCCCAGTGTTAGCTGCTATTACTGTTGTCATAGTCATGATTTACCTTCGAGACAGTGGTGTTCTGTTTGGAAGGATCCAGTTTTCTTTGTTTTTAGAACATCATGATTATTCCCTTAATGTGTAAATTTATTTTCTTATAAAGCAGAAGCAGCAGGAAAATAGTATTAGACTAGAAGTCCAGATATTTCAGTCCTTTTCTAAGTCCATTTTTGGGTGCTTAGGAAACAAATTTTAGTGTTTTGTTGTTAGTTACCTATAATAAAAAACATTATTAAAAGTTTTATAGTAATATCAATTAAGTACCACCAATTACGAGTCTTAGTTAATATTATATTTAGATTTATATATAAATTTATATAAATTTTACATGAAGCTACCTTTAGAGGGAGATTACTTCTAGAGGTTCTGGTTTCAATGATTTATTGATAATGTAATCAGAATCGTTTCCTGTATCATTTAGTTGTCTTCCAATTTTAGAGAGGAAAATGACCGCACAGCTTATAATTGCTCTTATCCTTTGGGGATTCGTAGTCCGTATGCTCTGATTTATACATTTATTCTTAATTGATTAGTGAGAAGCTTATGCTGTACCTTTTGGAGATGTGTTTCTTCATTTTTTTTAAAATGTCCTTTGTCAGATTATCTCTTCATATTCTTTGGATCAAAAAATTTATTTATATATCAGAACATTTTAGTTTTAATTCAGCAGGGTTGTTGTCTTTTAATAAAAACACAGTGTTTCCTCGGGGCACCTGTTGGGCTCAGTCGGTTAAACAGCTGCCTTTGGCTCAGGTCATGATCCTGGGATGGTCCTAGGATGGGTCAGGTCCTGGGATGGAGCCCCATTATCAGGCTCTCTGCTCAGTGGGGAACCTGCTTCTCTCTCTCCCTCTGCTGTTCCCTTGCTTGTGCACCCTCTCTCTAATAAATAAAATCTTAAAAAAAAAAAAAAGACACAATCTTGCCTCAACTGTTTTGTTGTAAGGGCAAAATTGGTGTTTGTTTTTAATCCTCTTGGTTATCCTGGCAAAGTGTCTTGTTATGAAATGTCTGAGACAGTTTTTGTGTTATATATATAATAAGGTCCTGTCACTTTAATGTTTGAAGTCACTTTAATATGATGAGGTTTAGCATATAATTTATTTTGCTTCTTCTCTAATGTGAGATTATGTGTTATTAATTACTCATATTATAAAAAGGCATGCTTTGTTGTATTAGGCTTAATTTCTTCAACAATAGAATCTTGCAGAGCAGTGGAGGGTAGATTATCTGGAAGTGTAATATGAAGCATAAATTGCATTCATAGAATTCTGTTCAAAAGAGTGTTAGGAAAAATACCAAACTCTGAGGAAATCTGTAAGTATATATTACTTAATAACGTTGGAAAACAGGGTCACCTGGGATGCTCAGTCCATTAAGCGTCCAACTCTTGATTTCCGCTCAGGTCATGATCTCAGGGTTGTGCTGGGCATGGAGCCTGCTTAAGAGTCTGTCTCTCTCTCTCTCTCTGCCTCTCTCCCCTGCCCTCCCTCCTCTAAAAAATAATAAAACAAGATTAGAAAACAAAGATTATATTCATCTGAAAGAGAAAGTGCGTGTGCATGCACACGAGTTGGGGGATAGGGGCAGAGAGAGATACAGACTTCCAACTGAGTGGGGAGCCAGATTTGGGCCTTGATCCCAGGACCCCGAGATCATGATCTGAGCCAAAGGCAGACGCTTAACTGACTGAATCACCCAGGAGTCCCTCAGATAGATAAATCTTAAAAAAAAAAAAAAAGTTCAAAATGACATATGATTAAAAAGTAATTCACCCTAATGTTGCCTTCCCAACCTTAGTCCTTCTCTCTGCATGAAAATACCGTTACTAGTTAATGATTAATATTCTCAGTATTCTATGTCTAACTATACAAGTATATCCAATACATGTATATATCACTGATTTTGAAGCAAAGTATTCATCCTGTTTTGAATATAGTCTAGAGGTTCTTTCTTTTACTCTATGTGATACCTACAATTCCCAGAGAAAGACCCATCTCTTTGGGTAGAGCCCATATACCCACTTACTTTTCACAGTTTGTATATGTGAACAGAATATAAGGAATTTGACTTTTGAAGATGGCAATATCCAGGAGAACTTTTGTTATGATGGAAACATTCCGTATCTGTGCTGTCCAGCACGGGCTCATGTGACTCTTGACCACTTGAAACATGGCTAGTATAATCAAGGAACAGAATTTTTAATTCTTTTATATTTTAATTGAATTTAAGTAGCTCTGTATATGACCAGTGATTACTATATTGGACAACTCAGGAGGCATCATGGTATAACGAAAAAGCGCTAGAGTTAGATATACTTCAGTGTCAGTGTTGGTCTTGCTATGTTCTATTTAGCTGCTTGTACAGCTTACTAAATCTTAGCTTTTCATACACACAGTGGGGCCATAGTTCCTTCTCCAAGGAGTTATCCACACAAAGAAATAAAAATTGTCTAGAAAAAGGATTAGACATATATATTACCAAAGTGATATGCCTGGTGAAGGAGTCGAGAAAGAGAGAAATGGTCAAAATAGACTGTAGCCTTGGGGTGCCTTGCTGGCTCAGTTGGTAGAATATGTATGTGACTCTTGATTTCTGGGTCGTGAGTTCAAGCGCCACGTTGGGTTTATAGCTTACTTTTAAAAAAAGTAGACTGCATCATGAATGATGTGTGATTTGTCAGGTTAATTAGTGTGAGATGTAACTCATGTATGTAACATTAATGTTTAGAAATTCATCTTTTCCTCTAAGTATTCCTACATAGTTCCACAGCCATAAAAAATATATTTGAGTCTCTTTACATAAATGTCATCTTTATGTGTTATTTGGCAAACTCTTTCACTCAGATATAGGTATAGGAGATCTGCTGTGTTCTTTTTAAATGCTGCATAGGATAGAATCATTTGGATGTTATTGTGTATTTAACCCTTAATTTAAATTGGGTACTTCCAACTTAAAAACAGTTTTATATATATAAATATATATTACATAGATATATATATAAATATATATCTATTTTTTATATATATATATAAAATCTTTTTTCTTTATTTTATCTTTTCTTAAATAAGCTCATGGGCCAACAGAGGCCCCAACATGGGGCTTGAACTCACAACCCTGAGATTGAGTCATGTGCTCAAAAATAAAAATCTTTTTGAAAAAAAAAAAAAAAAGAAAAAAGAAAAAGTTGCGTGCCCTATCGACTGAGCCCGCCAGGTGCCCCTAAGAACAGTGTTATATTGTGTTTTATAGGTGTGTAGGAACAGGTGGCACTGCTGGGTCACGGAATGTGGGCATTAAATAATACCGTATTGGTTGTCAGACTTCATACATACCTGTTTATATAAGTCTGGCTTTCTCGTATTCCCACAAGTATTAACATTGGGTTTTATGCTTGTTGATTTGTAACTTTGGGGTTTGACTTGAATTTTCTTGAAAAGTGGAGTGTACTATGTTTTACTATAAAATTATAGTAAGTAGTAATATTAGGTCATGGGTTGGAAAAGTGGCTTTAAACATAAACAAGTATATATGAAAATTCTATACATGATTATGTTGGAGGGTAAAATTTCAAATACAGCAAGGACGAGCAGTCGTACTTTTCTACCTCTGTCCTCTCCATCACTGTTGGAAGGTGTGAAATGAGCCCCTACACCTCTGTCACTTTAAACAGCCTCCCTGTTTGTCAGACCATCACGACTAATTTTAATAAGTTTTAATCAGTTGCCACATAGAGTTCAGGAATCCTGTGCCTCATCCCCCATAACTCTAATCCCAGTATAGATCTGTGGGCAGTGAAGCAGGCCTGCCTCCAGTAGGTACCCTCCCAATTCTCCTTCCCCATTTCAATCGTTTCTGTAGCCGTCAGAGTACTTCTTAGCGTCTGAAAAAAATTTGTACTCATTTGTCCTTCTCTACCTAGATTGTAAGCTATACAAGGACAGGGATTTTGTTTAAACTTTTCTTCGCTGCTATATTCTCGTCCTGTCCAGCACATTTTCAGTTGAATATCAATTAATCTTAAAATCTGAGTAAAGGGGTGCCTGGGTGGCTCAGTCAGTTGAGCATCCAACTCTTGGTTTCAGCTGGGGCCATGATCTCTGGGATTGAGACAAACGTGGGGCTTGGACTCAGTGGGGACTTTGCTTGAGGATTCTCTCCCTCTCTCCCTCCCCCTGCTCGTTCACTCACTCACTCTCTTGCTCTTTTTCTCTCAAATAAATAAATCTTAAAAAAAAAAAAAAAAGATCTGAGTAGAAGCAGGGCATCTGGGTGGCTCACTCAGTTAAGTGTTTGACTCACGATTTCAGCTCAGGTCATGAGATCAAGCTCCCATATTGGGCTCCACACCCAGCGATGCATCTGCTCGAGCTTCTCCCTCTACCCCTCAGTCCTGCTCACATACACACTCTCTATCTCTCTCTCTCAAAATAAATAAAATAAATCTTTAAGAGAAAAGATCTGAGTAGAAGTCACATGGCTGTAGACTGACTTTTATATTGCACATGTTCTCATTTTATGCTTTCTTCTTACAGTTCTTGACATGGCGAGACATGTGCCACTCTATCGAGCTCTGCTGGAATTGCTCCGGGCCATTGCTTCTTGTACGTCCATGGTGCCCCTACTGTTGCCTCTTTCTACAGAGAATGGTGAAGAGGAAGAAGAGCAGTCAGAATGTCAAACTTCTGTTGGTACATTATTAGCCAAAATGAAGACTTGTGTTGATACCTACACCAACCGTTTAAGGTAGTATACTTGGTTTATTTCTCTTCATTGTGTCCCCTGTCTTTTTTTTAAATAGCTTTGTGGGTTTTTTAAAAGGACATATATTAATTAAACACACATGCATACAAGCAAGATCTAAAACTACAAAGAAAAAGTATCCACCAAATCCTATACTCAGAAACATTTATTCACAATGACTTACCAGACTTCTCCTTGTGCAGTCTTAGAGCTATAAGTATGGAGTTTATCTTAAATCCTGTCATCTTGTACGTGTTACACAGATGGATGCTAGTCTTAGTATTGGTGCCAAAGACACCTTTCAGTGCCAGTAAATACATATCAGCAGATATTGTTCTTCATACTTCCAATTACACATTGTTTGTAGATGCTGCATTTTACTTAACCATCTACTAGTGGACATTTGGGTGATTTTCAGTTTATAACCTCGTATATAATCTTTTGAGGCTTGTAGAAATCACCCAGTAGATTCATAGAAATAAAATTGTTAGGTTTATGGATTACTTGTGTTTCATTTTGATACCTGCTGTTATTCATGCTGTAATCTTTTTAAGAAGTGAGAGGATTCAGTATTTATTTGTTGTAGTTATAATAAAGTTCGTATTTATCTTCTTGGTAAATTTAATTGTTCAGTGAATTTTTGGCTTAAGTTTATACCTCATTAGATCCAGATGTTAACTAAAACTCTTTTAAGAAATGCAGTCAACCTTTCTCTTATCTTAGCAGAATCTGTTCAGTGGTTGTGCGTTTTATGTAAATTCTGATTTTTAAGGCATTTATACTGCCAGTGGAAATTCACTCTTTTGTCACTGGTCTTTTGCGTCAATTAATGTTCTTTAGCATCTTTATATTTGTTCTACCTATTCTCACTTATTTTTTTAAAATACTAAAATTTGAGAAACACATCAAATGATGGCAGATAACTGGTCACTGAAAGAATAATTTTTTTCAGGGAGAAATCAGCGCTGCAGTAATTCTAACTCTCTTAGTTTATTATATGTATCACTTTAAAAGCTAATGGCTCACTGCCAAGCAGTTAGGAATCATAAATTGGATAAGGCATTAAAAAAAGAGCCACTTGGTAGGAACATGAAAAGCTGTAGATTGATTGTACACTTACCAGGGAAGGAAAAGGTAAAGGTATATAATCTTTGATAGTTAGATTGTTTATGTTGTAGAGAAGAGAACATTTTGTATGGTCCCATCCTTCATCATGGCAAAAATCTAACTGGTAAATAGGCAGCTGGCATACCTAAAAATAGTATCCTGTCAAAATTGAACTGAAGGTCTAATTTTCTAATTGGGCTAATACTCCCTGAGAATCGTCTAATTGAACATCCCATCTCTTTACCCTGGCCAGCTCTGTTCTTTATTGTACAACAAACATACAGTTCTTGACAAAGCAGTTAATATAAAGTATACAGAGCTTTGAGATTGCCCTTGTGTATTTCTAGGGGAATCTTGCCCTGTGTTTCTGTACCTCATCTTCCTGTGTTTTGAGGTGTATCAGTTGATTACAAAATTGAAAATTTATGAAACCTTGAATGTTTTTTCCCAGGAGTATTTTATTTCTTAGATAAAAAAATGTGTGACAATTTGGAATGTAGTCATAATTACCACTTTAATTTAAAAAAATCACAAATTTATGGTGGCATAAATGTGAAAATAAGACCATTAAAATAAGAACAACTGTTTACATTATGTATTTCTTTAATCTATAATTTCTGTTGGATCCTGCAAAAATGGAGTTACAGTGTTTTGAATTCTAAGGTAATTATGGAAGATGCTTACTGCAGGAAATGGAATTTGTATATTTAAAGCACCTTTTTTGTTGCTTTCCTTAAGTTAATATATTTCCTGCTTCTATAACATACATCGTATTTTTAAAAAGTAAACTTGACTTCTGTCTAATATATTGATGATTCATTACAAAAATATAATTTCATTTAGAGGATAACTGAGTTTCATTTAATTGGAGCTTTTTGTTTTTCTACTTTTTCTGCTGGAAAAAAATTATCCTTCAAATTCTTTTCCTTCTTTAGTAAGAAAAGTAGCACTTCGCACCTCTAAAGTCTATACCAGTGAAACATACATATAGAGATTGTAATGACTGTTCAGAGCTCACTTTATTTACATTATTTTATCTCTATGGTGACTCTGTACAGTAACTATTTTTAATAAATGTTTTAGTAATGAAGAAACAATGATAGTGAGTTTTACGTTAGGATTTGAATATTCTTCTTAGTCAGGATTGTTCATGTTATCTATTGTTTTATAGCATCTGTTAGAAAAAACCAGCAAAGACATACATTTTATAAAATCACTACTTGCCTTTTGAGGTTTGACACATTGAGAGTTCATTTTCCACTTCACAGAGAGAGGGGATAAAATCTATTCTCTTCCAACCTGTCAGGACTTAACGATGTGTTTCTTTTCATTATACTAGAACTCTATTAAAGTGAGCAGTGTAGTCCAGTTTCCTTTTAGTGTTTATACCTACAGCAATCGGCTAAGTTCAATTTTAACACTATTTGAAGGTATGAAACTTCCCTTCCCCCCGCCTGCCCAGCCTAACCCAACTGTATTTTTTAATACAGGATTAAGGATACTCTTAAGAATGGTCCGGGCAAATATATTTTGTTCATTGATCACTTTTAAGATATGTTTCATTGTATTAGCAGGGTTTGGAGATGTGACTTTAGAAATAATGTGTAGGTGTATCTCAGAAAATTTTTACATTATTTTTGTCTCTGCTCTCAGTAAGAAATGTAAGGGTGAATAAAGTACATCTTTTTAGTCTAGTTTTTTAGTATAGTTTTCCTTTTTTTAAAATAAGAGCAAGTTCTTGTTTGCTTATTATGTTTAATCTTCCTTTTGTGGATGAGACAAATGAGAGTTTTGTCCCAGTATTGAAAGGAAGTTCACTCTCCTGCTGGGAATAATCCGATCGAGATTATTCTGTCCCGACTCATTTTGATCTCAAAATTCAAAGAATGAAGGAGATTGTATGGGTGGGCTGACTCTCCCCCAGCTATGCTAGAAACCTTCTGTCAGAGGAGACAGAAAGATACTCTTAAGAAACTGAAGAGGCAGATGATGTACCTGGCTATTACCTAATTTGTACGTTAGACATTGTGATTATATTTAGATAGGGGAGAGCTGGCTTGGTCACAAGAGCATGCCTGATTTGTTCATTTAACAGATGTGTATTGAATGTTCATGGGAGCATAGTAAGAAAATTGGGGCCTTCTTCTAAGGGACTGACAGATAAATGGGGTTAACAATAACTCGACAGTTTTAATTACACAGTACAGGGCATATTAGAAGTAGAAGACATTACTGACTAATCAAACCTGATTTGGAGACCTACAGAATAAGTAGGAATTACCTAGATGAAGTGGGGCAGGGGGCTGGTATACCAAACTAAGAATAATGTTAGCAGTGAAAGAAAGTATCACATATTCAGGGAAACCTAAAGAAATTTTGTATGACTTGGATATAGTATATATATGGGTGGGAGATGAGGCTAGAGAGGAAAGCAGGAGCTCAAAGGTGAAAGGGGTGTATTTATAGTTAATTGCTCTTAAGAGTGTGATAAGCTCCGGAAAGGATTTCAAAGATCTGATCAGATTTTCATTACCCAACTTTCTATGTACTCAAAGGCTTGAGCAAGAATGACTGCTTAGGGGCACCTGGGTGGCTCCGTTGTTTAGCAGCTGCCTTCAGCTCAGGTCATGATCCCGGGGTCCTGGGATAGAGCCCTGCATTGGGCACCTGCTGAGCCGGGAGCCTGCCTTTTCCCTCTCCCACTCCCCCTGCTTGTGTTCTCTCTCCTGCTATGTCTCTGTCGAGTAAATAAATAAAACATTTAAAAAAAAAAAAAAAAAGAATGACTGCTTAGAGGAGGAGCTAGAGTTGTTGCCATGGCGGCGCAACAATGGAATGACGTGTATGCCTCGTAGTTCTGTAAATACTGAGTTTTTGCTATTGTGTGTATGAGATATAATTATAGATGCATGCATACGTCCATGCACACACATACATACATCTGAAAAGTAGCTTCTGAATTTTAATTTTTGAAATAATAGACTCTAAGGCATGTTTCATATTTCCTTCAATCATAATTATACCTTAATAAAATGATTATCTCTTATGGGTGGCAATAGTTTGATGACTGGTGTAGTACTCCGATGGAGTTCATATTTAGTGTAAACCAGAACACCACTTAGGGAGTGAATGTAGTACTCCTAGTTTATGATATTCACTGTCCAAATTTCATTAAGAGCTTCCTAAAGATGATACTATTTTAATATTCTTTTATTCATGATTCTTTATTTTTACTATCCATCACCTTTCCTAACCCGTCCTTTCAAGATTCACAATGTATAACTGCATAGAGCTCATTTGAGTCCCGTGGGTAGCATAGATGAACTGATTAATACTCCTATGGACTGATTATTAGTAAGCATTTAGATTAAGGTCAATTAGGAATAACGTTCCTTTTAGAAGCACAAAGGAATAGGCAAAATTGTATCACTTCAGAACAGAATTTTATATTCAGCGTTTTCCAACTCTTGCCTGATGAAAGGTAATTAGTCATCAGGATTTTTTCAGGAATCTGTTTTTTAAAAGACAGATGACATGTTTTCTACCTTAGTTGTATATCAGTTTGAAAGCAGCTGTGCCTATAAGGTTAAATATAATTCTCTACTCAGGCCATTTTCTTCCATGGTCTGTCACTTGAAACTTAAATAGTATTGGAGCATTCCGGGAGGCTTTCATCAGGAAATTTTGTACTTTTTTGTTTTTCATTTGACATTTTTGGTAATAGTTTCAACAAAATTGAGGAAGTGGTTAATTAAACTGTAAATATTGGTTCTGTTTAACTTTGCTTCCAAAATATGCGGTAGTTTGTTACTTTATTTCACAGATACTGTTCAAAACCCACCTTAGTAATCACTTCAGTAGAAAGAACAGTGGACTTCCAAAATGATAAAGAGCTCCATTTCCTTTGCTTGTCCACAGCCATCCAAGGCACCTGTGAAGAACAAAGAGTTGAATATTTATGCACACAGGACTTACACTCTAGGTGGAATTAACTCCCTTGGTGAATTTTCCTCATTCATAAGTTCTCCCTCTTTCTGGTGCCCTCAGCGTACCAGTACTAACCCTTTCTTTCTTGCCAGTTGCAGAAAAAATTTACTGGCTTCTTGTTTATTTTACCCACAAAGTCTTAATTTCTGGCTTTTTTCTTCAGTTTCATGATTTAATGATTTTTGTGTTTAATATTTTTAATTTTACCTACAAGCAGTGGAAAGAAAGAGTTCCACAGAGACAAAAGAGAACTAGAGAGATGGTGAGAAAGCACATTGAGAACAAGAGAGCATATCACATAGAATGCAAAGACGCATGCAGAGTATCAGCAGAGTTACCGACAGCCTAGAGACAGCCTGTGATTAGATGTTCATTGATGCATAAGTCTAGACTCACTGCCACTTAATTTTATACCAATAACAAGGGGTCAGAATCAGATGAAAATGAATTTCCATACCTGTCAGATTAATGACTTAGGCAGGCAGAACACCAGAGTATTTCTTGCATTCCTTTTGTTCTGCCAGTTAGAAGTAATTTTGAGTAGTGTAGTATTTGTGTTTTGGGCTCTGTGCTTATATTGATTTCCTTTCTTTTTTCTTGAGAATTATATAAGCTGCTTTAAATTGTAGGGTAAGTTATAGTAGATATATAGTAGCATATAGTTATGTAAAAAATACATAGAGGTAATATTATAACCTTAATTCTCTGTAATACATATAGTTTCAAAATTTCGCAGATATGTCCGTTTTCCCTGCTCAGAGCAGTAGGCAAGAAATATTCTTGTCGTTTGAGAATGAAACCACTGCTTAAAAGAGTTTAACATGAAAAACTTAGCAGTAGGTTATAAATCTGGCCTGTTGCTCCCCAGTCTCCTGATGTCTGTGATCTTCATTATTAAAAACAAAACTTTAAGGAAGAAAGACAAGTCAATTGACCATTACTCCAGATACACCATTGCTACCTCTGATCAGAATAGTTCACTGATCACTTAGGCTTCATGTGTGTAGAATGGCTAGACTTGAGGCTTAGCTGATTCTTGAAAAACACATTGATCAAATGCCAAAATACAATTTATTCTATGATTTAAATGATTAAAAAAAAACTCATAAAAAAATTATAAATTGACTTTATACTTCTGTCTCTGTAGCATCACATAACAGTATGAAATCATTACTGCTTATCAGACCACATTATATGAGCTTTATGTATCAGGACAGTGTCTATTATCTTAATCCCAAACAGTATTTCAAGCACTCTGAATTATTGCAGAATTTGAAGTGTCTTGCTAAATAAGATTTCGTTTGTAACAAGTTAAAAAAGATTAGCCTGTAACAAAAAAAGATTAGCTTGTAACAAATCTTGGGCACGTCACAACCTGTCCCATATTACCTCTAGGTTTCAGAGCTGTAGGGAACTCTATGGGGTTCAGGTAGCTCGGGTCCTCCCAATAACAATTCAGTATGTGCATCAGTGAATAATTAGAAAGTGGGGAGGTGACTTGTTTCTGAGCTGGCTTTACATATTTATGACACATGATTTTTTTTTAATGTTAACAGTGAAGTTTTTGCTTTTAATAATTATAAAACTATGTACAATAATGCAAATTCCACAGAGTTTTTCTGCTATTTCCTTTTACTCATCTTTTTTCATTACCCTAAAGAATTTTCAAGTCATGATAGGCCATTAAAAGGCAGCATATATTTCATTAGCTATGCATAGCATTTGAGTTATGCCTAAGTAGTAATTACATTATTGAAGTAAACCTAAGCCTCACTGTTTTTTGGTCTCTCTAGTACATGAGCAGGGAGCAACTTTATATAATTATCACTTAGGTGAAGAGTGAGTCAGCTTTACTCATTAGATGTTTTTCTTGCTCAAAAGAATGAATAAAAAACACTCCTGAAAATTCCTTGGTTATTGATATATTTGTCCTCCACTGTCTTTTAAGGCTGATTTGGTATCAGTTTGCATAGATTAGGGCAATGGGTAGGTGATAACATTGTTTTTTCTATGTTGTAAAAGAAGCCTCTCCCCACCCTGTTAATTTTCCATTTCCTGAATTTTATTGCTGTCTTAATATACCTTTTTATTTCTAGTATCTTTAACTGCCTTGTCAAGAAAGAATTACGGGTGCCTGGGTGGGTGGCTCAGTCGGTTAAGCATCTGCCTTCAGCTCAGGTCATGATCCCAGGGTCCTGGGATTCAGCCCCCCTTCAGGCTCTCTGCTCAGCGGGTAGCCTATTTCTCCCTCTCCCTCTGCCATCACTGCCTTCCCCCCCCACCCCCCCGCCACTATGCTCTTTCTCGAATAAATTTTTTTTAAAAAAGAAAGAATTTATATAGCAATACTTGATATTTAAATATCTGAACCTAGGTGGCTGTCCACTAAGTCTCCCACTCTTGATTACTGCTCAGCCCCTAATCTCAGAGTTATGAGATCGAGCTCCACATCAGGCCCCCATTCAGCAAGGAGTCTGCTGGAGATTCTGTCTTTCTCCTTCTCCCTCTGCCCCTCCCCCCACTTGCTGTCTCTAAAATAAGTCGATAAATCTTTTTTTTTTTTTTAAGAATAAGCAAAAATACACCCCCAAACACTTTATGACTGATCATTGATCAGCATTTTATTATAGACTTCAGCATGAAAGAACTTGAAATCATCTTACCTCTATTAATAAAGGGATGGGTAACATAATACTTTAGACACACACATATGTATGTATATATGTGTCTGTGTACACACACACATATATAAACTTATACACAGACATACACATATAATCATTTCCACTTGAAATATAATTGTCTACTGTGAAAATTCAATCTTTTGCCCATAAAATAGTCACACTGTGAAGATGTGACCCCTTCCGCTTTTACATACCAATCCTGGCGAAATTCAGTTTCTGCTGGCTCTTCCAGCCTGTGTTCTCTCAGAACAAAGTGAGACTGTAGCCATAGTAGTTTGGTTTCACTTTTGAGTAAGTGTGACACCTCACAGCTTCCTTGGAGCAGGAACAAAGGCAGTTATTTTATCTTTAATCTTCTATATGGACTTTTCCTGCTGGATTCCAGTAGGCAAATAATCTTATGTAGTATACTTCTCCGAAAATTTGGAGGAGGGACTTCTGTCATCTAGTAATGTGAATCGCTATCGCGGACGTGACACAGATGCCTCTGTGCTGAGAGTTCAAGGTGCTGTGGACATGGTACTCCTCTTTAGCAGCGTGGACGCAGCCGTGCTTCATTGCCGGTTTGCTTAGCTAGCTCAAAGCATCTTCCTGGTGCAAAGAAGTTCATCATATTTAAAAGTACCTGAATTCTCTCGTAGAAATATCCAGTTCCTTTTTATCTAAGCACTAAGATTTAGTTGACCTCCTGCTAAAAAGGTATATTTTTTTATCAGACTCTCTTCCTATAACTGCTTTAAGCTAGTCCGCTAGGGCTTCAGTCAGTTAATAAAGAATTTCAGTACCACTTTTGTTTCTTTTGGAAAAGAAACTTTTATTTCTGTTGGAAAACATTTCCTAGTTTCTCCTCTTTTTCCTCTACCTCTAACACCTATAGAACCATCGAGTCCTGGTTTCATAGCCAGGAAGCATTTGTTGTAACCATACATATACACACATTTTTTTTTAATTTTTTTTTATGACCTTGAACAGATTTAGTAGTTCATCAGTCTTTTACTTGGTGATGGAGACAGCAATACTAACATTTATTTTTTACTATCTTTATTTGCCTCCATTGGATTTTCCCTTAGTGAAGCATATTATTTGTGGCTCTCCATTCCATAGTAGCACACAGTATCTTCATTTTGTCCTGTGATACTTAATCTGACCTAAAAATTATATTTTTATCTAACCTAGAAATCAAGATTTATTTTTAAAGGCTTCTCATACCTCTCTTTTGAATATTTCCTTCTCTTACAGTACTCATTTATGCTTTCCAAGACAAGGAAGATTTTATTTTCAATTTTAAATCGAATTGGAAACTAAAATTAATACTTACCATTTGGAAAAAGTTTAAATAAAAACAAAAGGGAATCAGTTAAAAACTAAGCTTTAGGCTAACAGTGAAAAGCATTCATCTTACATAGGTCTTCGCTCCACTTGTGCATTTCAAGAATTATTTTCATATTTTCTGGAAATAATTAGAAGCAAATAGTTCTCCACAGTAATATTTTTTAAAATCTTCCTGCTTACTTTTAATCTTAATTTGTTTTGGACTTTAATCCCTGCCAAAGAGCTTTAGAACTATGGAGTATTATATGATGCATTGGTTTACAGAAAAATGTAGAAGTTTCATTTGCTTACAGTTTTAGAATCTTCCTCTAAGATGTTAATAGTTCTGGAATCTGGACATGTCAGAATGTTGTCTACAGATTACTTCTTCAACATGGTTCTACTTTTAAAATGTTTATTTCAATTGTGTGTGGAGTGCAGGGAATGGAGGTGATCTTTCCTAATGTTCTACCAAGAAAATAGCTATATTAAGCTATTTTCAGTTTATAGATTATAAAAGAACATAACTCTGATATTTTGCATTTAGTCTTAACAAAAATCCAACTTATTTTGGGTGATAGTGTTAGCAGAAGCAGGTCACTATAACTGAATGTTTGAGTTACGGGCTTTTTTCTTTTGTTTCTACAAGAAAGATTTACCCATTCTGCTCACATCCTAGTTCAGATTATATGTCGCAGAGCCAACATTTGCTAATTTGTTAGCCATTTAGTTGGAATTCACAGCATAGTGGAAAATGTTTGCAGATAATTCTGTGCAATAGTAGAAACTTCAGTTGATTCCTCGTATTTCTTCAGGGCAGTGATCACAACCAGATTCAACGTATGCACAAAGCAGCGGATACCATGGTAGCGGCCGTCGCTGATTGCTTTTACCATGTTGGATCCATTGTCAGTCTCAGAGACCTACTTCCAGCTAGGTGCCTTGAACTCAAATAGCTTTTCCCACAGACTTCAGGATGTGAGCTAAGGTATGGCCTTTTTTCATGAGCTGGGCCTACATATGGGTTGACAGTAACCTGCAACTTTTATAGAAAAGAGACTGCTGGCTGTAGTTTAATATTAGACAATGACTAGTTGTAGTCATCGTTAGGCAGGGAGTGTGTGTTCTTCATAAATTTGAAGTACTCTTGCCTTTTGGACATTATCCCTTTTTCTCCTGTATGTTTTTGTCAAGAAAATGATTCACGTAAAAATTTCTCATTTGAACCTGATGTAAAGGTCTAGAATATATCTGTTTTATGAGTTAACCAGTATCTTCAAAATGAGATATATAAGAACATTTCTTTCACGCATCTGATGTAAAAAATAATACTTTTCAAACTTTTGTAAATTTTTGCCCTTCGTTAACATTTTTTTTATTTGGCGGTCAAAAAATATAAAATTTACCATCCTGACTATTTGAACTATTTTAATAATAGGAATGTCTCCTACTAATCATCTTTTAAAAACTAGACTTAGGAAATTGGTATTCATGTGTAGGGCTTGAAATCTGGAATGAGTACTTTTTCCAAGCGTAACTTGTTCTAAATTGCCCTGATGCAGTGCGCTCTCCATGCCAGACATTCTTATTTCTTCAAGGAGAAAATACCCTAATTCTGGAAAAATGAGCTTCACTTCCGTATCTTTCTTCTCTGCTTGGCAAGATGTGTTTCTTAAGTGAAATCTTTATTGAGCACACAGTGGCTTAACTGTTGATGACGGGTTTTAGGAAACCATCTTTATTTTATTATGGCTATAACGATAACTCTTCTGGTTTTTTTCACACTACTTACTGTTGTTTTCCTATTACAGTCAGTAGCCCTATTAAGAATTTTTTAAGCCCTGGTATTAGAGGGAGAATCATTTACAACTGGCAGGGAGAGAGAATCCTTTTAAATTCAAAAGGAGTACTGTCAAGCAGCTTATGCACTTTTCTTGGCCCTCGTTGTTTGTCACTGATTGTGAATAGCTGTTGGTAAATTCAGAAATTGAGAATCTGTTTGGGCTTATCTACCAGAATTTTATCTTTAAGAAAATTAGCAGACAGACTATTAAGCTTATAAACTCAACTTTATTTCATAGCCATAAAAGACCCAATAACTTACTTGATTCTAACATTTAAAATGCCTGCTATTTCAGTCTTAAAACATTTATTCACTCTATTCTCCTTACATATACATGCAAACATAGATGTTCATATACACGGGTACACATGCAGGAGTTGATGACTGAAATAGTGTACCATATAACATCTACCAAATGGTCCTGAGTGGCAAAGGAAAGTTGGCCGTGTGTTCTCTGTTACTTCTTATACCTCAGGGAAGATAAGAGCATAGGAGAAAAGGCAGTAACCCAGTAGACACATTAAGTTAAGTCATCTTACCAGGTTAAGCAATATATACCTTATAGATAAAAATATCTGTCGATACTTGTTTTTTCACACACTATGGGGATTAATTCAGAACACATGCATAATACTATATATGTTTAGCCTTGCTACCCGTCTGAGTGGCACTTCTTAATGTACCTCTTACTATCTCCCTAAAATTAAGCTCTAAATTGCTTCTGAGCAGATTTTTTACTTTGTGATAAGGAACAGTTCATTTATACATAAATAGCAATATCATTTTGTTAAGGACTCTTCTACCTTCTGTTAATCTTTGTATAGTTCTCTAAACCTCCATGCCCACTTTGTGAAATACTGTTTTAATAAAATTGCCAAGTCATTTTCTTGGTAGGTATACAACTAGAAAAATAAGTGATATGGAGTCTAGATGATACCTTAGCATGAATATCTTAAACACCTTTATTTATATGTGATTTCAGTTTATATTATATATTTAATGAATTAACAAATATGTAAATGTTAGTATACATGACGTAAATTTTTAGTATCTAAGCAATAGTGTAATGATTATTATGTAAATAATATGTGCTGAGAGTAAATAGAAAAAAGGACATTGATACTCGTTATTTTCAGTGACTTCTAAAATTATGTATTCATCTAGAAAATTTAAAGAAACATTTTGATGCCTTAGAGACTGAGACATTGTTGTAGTACATCCTATTATTATATAAAATTTGATAAAAGGTTGGGTACATTTTAGACCCTGACTAGGGAATGCCTCTGAAATGATATGCCCTAAAACTTAGTGTAAAATATAGTTTTGATGTATAAAAGCACATTATATTTAAATCCCTAGCAGTGAACCTGCATTTTACTCTGGGATAGTTCTTTTATTTTTCCCCTTGAGAAGTAACACACTTACTCTGAGTGAAATACAAATACTATTAAAGTGAAAAACTACATATGGTCCTTTGATTCCCAAGTCTTAGAAGACGAGGGAAGACCTCTCTCAATTTTGGACAGTAGAAGTGACTTCCCTACTTCTAGGTATTTATAAATACTGTAAGTTACTATAAAAGTGTGAATCCAAGGACGTATCAGGTATCTGGGTCTTCTTACAGTATGGTATTTTTATAGTGTTTGTTTGTTTATTGCATTTGAAGTGAAAACCTACCAAAAACTATTTATTATACTAAGCATTATTGTGTGACTTTAAAAGCAACAATGAATATAGTTTAAACTATTTCTGCTATATATCATATGTGTATCAGATGAAATGCACACTCTCCTTTTGATTTTTAACCACTTTTTGGCTTATGGAGGTACTTATTTTTCAATCCTAAAATCCTAATTTTCCTTGCATTTCTTTCCATATTTAAAAAAAAATCCAGATCTAAAAGGGAAAATGTTAAAACAGGAATAAAACCAGATGCATCTGATCAAGAACCGGAAGGACTTACGCTGTTGGTACCGGACATCCAGAAGACTGCTGAGATCGTCCACGCAGCCACTACCAGTTTGCGGCAGGCCAACCAAGGTACAGCACTGCCCCTTCTCTGCGACTTTTCTTTTGATTTGGAGATGTTTCATTTACTTCTGAAACTGCCTCTCTCTTTTCTCTGTGGTAATGGTTTTCAAGCAAGTTCCTTTACCTAAAAATTTCATTGCCAGGTTTTCAAGTTAATCATGAATAGTCTAATTTTAAAATATTTATTTCTATTATGTATGATTACTAATTTATTACTATTATGTATGATTACTAATGTACTAGATTCGGTAGGCTACCAACATATATCCTGATTATCTCTCCTTCCTGTTGAGAGTTGTGAAATTGAAAAATGCCATCATTTTGGATAGGAAATGATGGATAGGAAAGAGCACTGAAGAAAGTGTGTGAGAATGTATTCAAATTGGTATTTTCGTGTCTTAGCAATAGGAGATATAAATAATTCTCTATTATGTGTTGTTTTACTTCTATTTTGCCTGATTAGATAAAACTAATTAACATTTTAAGAATTTAAGTTTTAAAGTTGATAAGGGTTTTAGCCCTCTTAGTTTTATTTGTGAAATAGAAAGAAATATTTTATTCTTAAATGAGTACAATAGGAAGATAATTGTGAAGAATTGGGTAACTTTTTGGAATTCAAACTTTGAACTCTTGAAGTTAATTGTTTTTGTCTTAATCTTTTAAAATGTATGCTTATGTTATTTATCTTGAAATATTAAATAACAGAAAAAAAACTAGGTGAATATTCAAAGAAGGTGGCTATGAAACCCAAACCTTTATCAGTGTTGAAATCACTTGAAGAAAAATATGTGGCTGTTATGAAGAAGTTGCAGTTTGGTAAGTTGAAGTTTTAATCTTTGTTTCTTGAGATCTCCTTTCACATTGTGTAATAGTGCTACTGAAATGTGTTCGCTCTAGTGAAGTAAAGATTTTGAAAGTTGCTCGTACCATGAATCATTCATATCCTGGGTATATGTGTGTGTGCACTGTATGTATAGAGGAGGTATATGTGCACACACGTGCAAAAATTTTTATCTTTTTATCTCTGGAATTATATATTTTTACTTATATTTGGGGAATCATGATTCTTTAGAAACCAAGGGGGGACTTTAAAACCCAAATCAAATGTCTAATGAACAGACAGAAAGTGGTTTTCTTTCTTTAAGACCTCTCCATTTCTTTATATCTTGGCCTAAAGGAAGCTAGACCTGGGACCTTGAAGTAAGTCTGTTACTGTTGCCGCTTTAGAATTCCATGAGATTTGCTTTTGGAAAATACAGTTATGTAGAGTTCACTTGTAGCCTTTCCTATTCCAAAACTCTAGACAAGTAAAGACTGAAGAAAAGAGCCTCTCAGTCTCCCCCGTAAGGTGATAGTTAGCCTATAAATAAACAGTAGAATTCTAAATTTTGGTGACCATTGTTAACTACTGTTGTCTCTGCCTTTTTTCCACCCTTGAGAACCAGTTAGCCAAAGGACTTGAACTGTATGAAAAAGAACACTAAAGCAAGAGTAAAAATACATAGATTTTTGTCATACTGTCTTTGAAACTTCTATATAAATCATTTAGCTTTTGCTCTACCTCACCACCCAGAGTTGCAATAAAAATCACATGTAGTAATATATCTGAAAATGATAAAGCACTCAGGCAGACCTTTGAAAGGTCTTGTTCATCATCTTAAGATCGGAAGAATTGCGGTGAAGTGTATATACTGTTATTCAGAAAGAATGTAGCAGTTTTGCCAAGGGATCCATGTTTCTGGATAATTGTGCCAGCCGTTGTGGGTTGTGACCATTTTGTTTAATAAACACTTGAATTCGGGGGCTCGTGAGTTGCTCATTTGGTTAGGTGTCCAACTCTTGTTTTCAGCTCAGGTCATAATCTCAGGGTCATGGGTCAGGCCCCTCACCAGTTTCGCAGTCAGCAGGGAGTCTGCTTGAGATTCTCTCTCCCTCTCTCCCACACTCACGTATGTGCAAGTGTGCACACGTGCTCTCTCTCTCTCTAATAATAATAAATAATAAATAAACCTTTAAAAAATAAGTAAACACTTGAATTCAGGAAAGTGTAATAACTATAAATGATTACGAAAGTAACAGAAATACTGTCTGCTGTAATTTTACTTATTTTTTTATTTAACAGACAGAGATCACAAATAGGCAGAGAGAGGGGAAGGGGGAAGCAGGCTCCCTGCTGAGCAGGGAGCCCGATGCGGGGCTTGATCCCAGGACCCTGAGATCATGACCTGAGCTGAAGGCAGAGGCTTAACCCACTGAGCCACCCAGGCGCCCCTGTCTGCTGTAATTTGAAAGTTACAAGACACCAAGAATAAATGCTATACAAATACGACATGAATCATAGACCTCCTCCAAGGATCATCATAAAAAGGAATGATCAGAATTACTGGGAAAAGCCACACACATAAGGATCAAGTATGATGTTTATAGCCACAATCAGTATCACAGTTAGCAGGAAGAGGATTCTCAGAGTTTAAATGGACTTAAGTTTTTAAATCTCTCTAATCAAAGCCTTTGTGTAGTTATAATTTGATTAATGTATTTTGTTGCAAATCTTTTTAGAAATTAAATTCACTATATGATGTAGAATAAAACGCTGAAGTAGACTGGAGATATGTCAAGAGTTGTCAGTAGCATTGCATTAAAACGAAACGATATATACCTCCACCCATTTCTCAGAAAGCAAAAATCAGATGTTAGATGGGTATATCTTTAGCTTCACATTTCTATATACTTTTCACTTTGTGACCGCCTGTTTTCCACAAAAACATTCCCCTGTTCAGTTCCCCCACCTCAGATTCAAAAGCCTGAAGAAACTTTTTCTGCTTCGTTATTGAATATCTAATTGTTTTTATTCTGAATGAGATTTAGTCTGTGAGTTTCCCCAACTAGGTAACAATGCATATCTACCAAAACCTTTAATGTCTATTTCTGGAATGGAATTTTGAACTTCAACTCAGTGGACAGTAACTTTGTTGGGAAACCCCTGAAAGCATGCTTAACTTAAAAATAAATCCTGAAAAAAACTAAGAGCTTTCTAGTGTGACTCTGGTAGATACATCAGAAGGACATCATTTGGTTGCTTCCCACTCAATGCCATTAGACGCAGCACTAATACTTGCTGGAACTATAGAAAGAGGAAGAAAAAGTGGTCCATAGTCATATTTCAAGATTTTAAATAGCATTTTATAAACTACATATGATTTGCTCTTACTTCTGAACTTTGGATTTACTGATCTTTAATAATTCAAAGATGCTTTGGATATAACTAGATTTATTCTGCTTTTTGGGTTCTTTATTTTGGATTTTTGTTCACTATTTTGCTCTTCTTTTGGGTTATTTGCAAACTTTAATTTCCTCTTCAATGTTTAGGATATTAGCCAGGAATGGGAGGTGTCAGGAATAAGGTAGTAGAGAGAGAAGAGATAATTCTTCTAACCAAAAATTAGTTTACTTTTACTTGGGAAAACATTCTTCCTAGTGGGCAAAAATTTATATAGATTGATTTATTTTATATAACCGTATGAAGAGCTGGTTTGGGCTCTAGAAATCTTTTAAAAGTGATCATTTTTCTCTTCTGTTGTTACTGTTAAAGTCTATGAATCCTGTAAAGACACTGTGGGATATAACTGTCATTTGTTTTCTGATATTGTACAATACCATTTTGATTTCTCTTAAAAATTTTCCATAATCTTTGCAAAGTAGATTTCTCCTTTGTACTTTAATTAGGGGTTTGGTTAGTTTCTGATGATATTATGGTCTTTTGCCTCACTCATTTTGACTAGTCCATTCCTCTACTCTGTTAATATGATCTGTTTTTTGTTTCTTTTTAAATAATACTTGTCAAGAAACATTTTATTGGAAATTCCTTTTTGTAATTATTTATGACAAGTAGTTTGCTTGGTTTATGTGAATTTGATTAATAAGCATTACTAAGAGAGTTTATATCTTTTTTGGACTCTGGTTAGTTTCTATAGGATTTTATCAGATTATTCCATATTATTTATTTCTTGCGTTAAAAATTACTCCCAGAATTAGGTGCTTAAAATGTTTATTAACTTGGGGTGCCTAGGTGGCTCACTTGGTTAAGCATTTGCCTTCATTCGGCTCAGGTTATGATCCCAGAGTCCTGGGATGGAGTCCCACATCCGGCTCCTGCTCAGCGAGGATCCTGCCTCTCCCTTTGCTTGCTGCTCCCCCTGCTTGTGTGCTCTCCGCTCTCTGACAAACAAATAAATAAAATCTTTAAAATAATAAACAAAAAAATAAAATGTTTGTTTTTTCACTATTTCCATGGGTCAGGAATTCAGGAATGGTTCAATTCATTGGTTCTGGCTTAGGGTCTCTTGCAAAGTTGCTGTCAGAATATTGGCTGGAGCTTCAGACATGTGAGATCTTGAGTGGCTCTGGGGGCTGGGCTCTCACGCTCACTCCTGTGACTGTTAATAGGAGGCCTTAGCTCCTTGCCGTGTGGGCCCCTCCATAGCACCTCCTGAGGTCTTCACACATTGTATCTAGCTTCTCTGAGTGAAAGTGCAAACAAGAAGCCACACAAGGCCTTTTATTTTTTAGTTCTGGAGGTTGTATACTATTGCTTCTGCTTTATTCTTCAAAAGTAAGTCATTAAATCTAGTTCATATTCAAGGAAAGGGGAATTAATTTCTACCTTTTGACAAGGGTGTCAAAGACACTCTTTGTAAAAGTATTTTTTGGGATAAGATTTTATTTATTTATTTATTTATTTGGCGAGCACACATGCATGCATAAGTAGGGGAGGGGCAGGGGGAAAAGAAGAATATCAAGCTGACTCCAGGATGAGCACAGGGCTTGATGTCAGTGACCCTAAGATCATGACCCAAGCTGAAACCAAGAGTCCAACACTCAACCGACTGAGTACCTAGGCACCCCTAATTGAATATTGTAATAAATTTTTGGTATTAGTAGACCCTGGTCTCTTATCAGTGTATGTAGAAAAGTGTTCCTCCAGGCATGGGAATGGGCTCTTGTGTTTCTGGTGGACTGTTGTTTAGAAAATTCAAAGGACATTTATCTCTGTAGTATGTGAAAGGCAGTGGTATTGGGCAGATGAAGTTAACTCCAGTTCACAAGTTTACTGACAGGAAGTAATTTTGCTGTGATAGTACATTTGATCAGTAACAGTTATATGTACTGTATGATAAAGTCAGCTTTCACCATTTCTTCTTAAATTAGATTCTACTCATATAGACCTTATGAATAGTTTCTACAAGAAATCCACCAAAAGGGGTGCCTGGGTGGCTCAGTGGGTTAAAGCCTCTGCTTTCGGCTCAGGTCATGATCCCAGGGTCCTGGGATCGAGCCCCGCATCGGGCTCTCTGCTCGGCGGGGAGCCTGCTTCCTCCTCTCTCTCTCTGCCTGCCTCTCTGCCTACTTGTGATCTCTGTCTGTCAAATGAAATGAATAAAATCTTTAAAAAAAAAAAAAAGAAATCCACCAAAAGTTTCTTTATCTCTCTGAAAGATTTGTTAAAAAAAAAAAAAAAAAAGATTGTGGCACTCCTGTTTTAAAAATATGGAGGGGCACCTGGGTGGCTCAGTGGGTTAAAGCCTCTGCCTTCGGCTCAGGTCATGATCCCGGGGTCCGGGGATCGAACCCCGCATCGGGCTCTCTGCTCTGCAGGGAGCCTGCTTCCTCCTCTCTCTCTCTGTCTGCCTCTCTGCCTACTTGTGATCTCTGCCTGTCAAATAAATAAATAAAATCTTTAAAAAATATATTATTTCCTGCTTTTGCTTCCATTATGTAGTTCATTTATCCAGCAGCAGGTATGACATAAACATGTCTAGTTGCTGTGTTCTCAGTCTTCTGCTTTTTGTGGGGCTTTAAATTTTTTTTTAATTTGCATATATTTGTCACACGATGTTACACTAGTTTCAGGTGTACAACAGCGATTCATGATCTCTGTACCTTCTGCTGTGCTCACAAGTGTAGCTGCCATTATCACCACACAACGCTATTCCGGTCTCGCTGACTGTACTCCCTGTGCTGTGCTTCGGTCCCCTCTGTTTGGGGTGGAAGAATGGCTAGTGGTTTCTTTGTGACTTTTGTCATTATAACAACTATCCTCCATTCTAGTTCTTTCTTTTTTCCCTTTTTTTTTTTCAGTGTTTTTTTCTTCTTCTTCTTTTAGATACATTTGAGATGGTTTCTGAGGATGAAGATGGGAAGTTGGGTTTTAAAGTAAATTACCACTACATGTCTCAGGTGAAAAATGCAAATGATGCAAACAGTGCTGCCCGTGCCCGCCGCCTTGCCCAGGAAGCCGTGACACTGTCAACCTCACTGCCTCTTTCATCCTCTTCAAGTGTGTTTGTGCGCTGTGATGAGGAACGACTTGACATCATGAAGGTAGAAGAAAACAGCTGTTTCTCTGTCTCTCTGGCTAATGTCATTATTCAAATATTCATACAAAGCAGTAGAAATAGCATGAATTTTAATAAATCAAATAAAAATTCTGTTGACCATTCTGGTTATTAATGAAAGGAGTCCTTTTTTAATATTAGAGTATGTGTATGAGACTGCTCTTCAAAATGATTTAAAAGAAAATACCAAAATGCCTTCCTTGAGTAAAGGTTGTATGTGGCCTATAGTTTTAAGAGCTTAACCTCAAAGGATTCAATGCTGGTCAGTAGAAAAAAGTCATAGGATTTCTTCCTTGTCATCCAAGATATTTCTCTTGTGTTATACTATCAGTCTTCAAAATTATTCTTTTTTTTTTTTTTCTTTTCTAGGAAATTCATGTATTTACAGAACCATAAAATCTGTGAATTAAATAGTGGTAGTACAGTAATAAATCACTGCACCTTTATGTTTTAACACTGTGGGGGTCTGGCCTTAAGTTCTAAGCCATTGCTACATTAAGAAAATTATAAAGATTAGACACCCAGCAGGGACAGGAATGGTGGCAAACCTTTCTTTACATTTGTTATTTTATTCGGGGTTATATAGTCTGTCTTCCTTAGATACACAGCCGTAACTATTGACACATTGATTTGAAGAACTTTTCTGTTTGCTTACGTTTTTGTTTTGCTCTTTTGGATAATTTTTCAGTAAAAATCTCATAGACTTCACCTATTTGACCACATTCCTACCTGTTCCTTGTTACAAACAATAGCCAAATACAGAATGATTGCCTCAAGAAGTATTGTTATCACTAAGTGGGCCACATAAGTTCGGACTTGTGACTTTGTCTCTGCTAAACATTATGCTGTACCTAAATAAAAAAGCCCAGCATGGGGCTCCCAACCATAAATCAGAGTTAGCAGATCGAGACTCTAGTGCCGCCTGCCTCCATGCAGAGCTATTCAGGACCAGAGGCTTTGCTGCTCAGACCTTGCACAATTAGTATCTGCTGATCAACTTAAACAAAATTCGTTAAGTAATTCTGATACTCACTCTTGGGTTCTCTGCTATTTTTTAGATTACTAATAACCCTACAGGAAACACCTGTTCTCTCAAAACCTTTTTTATCCTGAGTTGTTACATGAGAACTTTTGTTAACTGCTTGACTCATTATCCCAGAGAAAAATATTTTAAAACTAAATTACTTCTCAAATGTTAACTTATCTGAAGATGTATTGCAGAAAATTACCCTCATACCTTTTGGATGTGATAACGAATATACCTTTAATCTCAAATTGTTAAATACTATAGAGCATATCATGAAGGAAAGCTCTCAGAAAAATAGTAACTTAATATTAAAAGGTATTTGATATTAAGGTAAGCTTTCCTGCTGCCAGTAAGGCATCTTTCTTTTAATAGCCCATTTTCACCAAAACTAAATAACTTTAATCCTAATCTAAAACCATTTCCTAGTTATGTTGTTATTTTTAACTTTTAACCTCATTTTTAACACATTCTGGTAGAGCTGTATGTAGGAGGTAAGAAGGTTGTCCTTACTTCATGTTGGATTGTGTTTTTCTAAACTGCGAGCAGTGTTGAGGAAGAGTAACTTGCACTTTTTTGTATTTGTACATGCATACCAGGTTCTGATAACTGGTCCAGCAGACACCCCTTATGCGAATGGCTGCTTTGAGTTTGATGTATATTTTCCTCAAGATTATCCCAGTTCACCCCCTCTTGTGAATCTAGAGACAACTGGTGGTCATAGCGTGCGATTCAATCCAAACCTTTATAATGATGGCAAGGTAATGTAATTTCTACCTTTTTTGTTTCTAATGCCAAAGTATTGTAACCAAAGGTCCTTTATAATTTAAACAAAATTTTCTTTTGGTTATCTTCTTTCCGAGAGTTACCTGGCTTTCTTCATGCTTCTCTTTCCTATATGCAAAGATTAGCCTGAGGAATGAGAGAGAAGGAACCAAAAAGGGCAGAAACACAACAGTATTGAGAAGCACTTATAGTCTTAAGAAGTTACTGAGGGACTAACTTACTCAACATATTCCTTGGCCAGTTGAGAGCTTTCTTCACTCAGGAGGTAGTAGAGCCAAATGTCTGTCTTTACCTCTCACCTTCTTTTACTTTCCATATCTCCAGTTCTAGTTACCTTTTCACAAGTGCCTCAGGATAGTTGAATGGCAAAAGCATCGTCCTTGTCAACTCTGTATTCCTTTTTTGCATATCATCATTTTTTTTGCTTTCATAGCTATCCATGTTTTCCATGATACATATAATTGTGAACTTATTTTTGACATTTATGTTAAAATGTTTTATATTTTTTAATAAATAGGAAGATGCATTCTGTCTAAAAAAGAAGTTGACCAAGAGGTATAATAAAAAAGCATTTCATATGACAATAAACTTCTTTTTTTTTTAATTTTATTATTATTTTTTAAACATATAATATATTTTTATCCCTGACAATAAACTTCTAAAATTAGATTTAAAAGAACAATCATCACTTCCCAAACTAATTTTAGATAGCTTGATGGAATTTCAGCAGTAAATTCCATGCTGGACGTATTTCATCCTTAAAAATTACTGAACGATCAGAAGAAATTTAAGACTTCATAAGCAGACAATTCTTTGATGATATGAGAGGAGCAAGTGCTTGAAGTTGATCTGGTTCATTAAAGGTGGACTAAATTTTCCCTTGGTTTTGTCTTCATCATAAATTCAGATCATAAAAGTGGAATTCACTTTGTGAGTTTATTGCAGAAGATTTAATCAGAGATAGACCTTACTTTCTTTGGAAGAGCAAAGAACACCTCTTTTATCACTGAGCAGAGAAGAGGATATAGCAGTGTTGAGTTACTGAAGAGGGCAGTAGACTCCAAATAGAGTTTAAGTGTAAAATGTTAAAATTTATTTAAGAAATTACTTCCTTAAGACATGGGGCACCTGGGTGGCTCAGTGGGTTAAACCTCTGCCTTAGGCTCAGGTCATGATCTCAGGGTCCTGGGATTGAGTCCCACATCAGGCTCTCTGCTCAGCAGGGAGCCTGCTTCCCACCCCCCTCTCTACTAGTGATCTCTCTCTCTCTGTCAAATAAATTAAAAAAAAAAAAAATCTTTAAAAGATTTAATGGTGTAAGGGCTCCTGGGTGCCTCAATCATTTAAGTTTCAGACTCTTAATTTCTGCTCAGATCATGATCTCAGGGTCATGAGATTGAGCCCCATGTCGGGCTGTGCACTGGCCTGCTTAAGATTCTCTCTCTCCCTTGTCCTCTGTCCCTCTGTCCCCCTTTCCCAAAAAAAAAAAAAAAAGGGGGGGGGACTTAATGGTATAGAGAAGCAGGTAAGGGCCTGAGAGTTGAATATCTTGAATTATATAATCTTTGCTGTATTGTACACTAGAAACATTTAACCTTGGATTCCAGATCTCTAGGTAGGAGTAAGAATACCTGCCATTGGTAGTCACAGGGATGCTCTTAAAATGAAATGTTGGACATTAAGTACTAGTATTAGTACCTTTAGTAATTGTATACAAGGTTACTCAGATACAAGTCTCTTAAAATTTTTAATGAAATTGTGTCCTAAATGAATAGTGTATTTTGCATTCTTACTGTCACAGAATGATTGCAAGAATAGGAAGGAGATAGACTTCTCTGCTTTATTAAGGACCACTTATTTTCCAAGTCTGTTGCCTGTTTTATGACACTGTTAGTTTACAAGTACAGATAAAATGTCCCCAGTTCTGTTTTTCCAAGAGTGACTTCTTCTTAACCTTCTGTTTAGCAGATAGTTTGAGTTCATTCTTGCTGTCTGAGGGAACAGGTGTCTGTGTTGTAAAGTTTGTTGTGAGGAACCCAGTAGATAGATCCTCAGGGCCCTTTCAGGGGTCTGTAAGTCTTCCTCCTTGCAACTTCATGTTTATGTAAAGCTAGATTTTATCCATAGACTTCAACCAAAACAATATATTGTAACAAATAAAATGTAGAGGCAGATAAGCAGTCAGACCTCTTCTATTAAACCATATCCATTTTGAAGTTTTACAAAATTTAGAGAGAGTTTTTTTTTTTTTTTTTAAGAGTTTGCACATTTATTAGAGAGAGAGAGCATAAGTAGAGGGGAGAAGCAGACTCCTCGCTGTGGAGGGAACCTGTCTCGAGGCTCAATCCCAGGACCCCAAGATCATGACCTGAGCTGAAGGCAGACAGTTAACCAACTGAGCTACATAGGTGCCCTGAGGGAGATTTTTTAAATGTAAAATGGTACTACTTTTTCCTACTGAAACTTTTTAAAAGGTTTGGCAAAGAGTTATTTTTCACTTAAAAATACATTATTATATATTAACATTTAATAGGTGCTGTTTAATTTTTCATTATGAAGGAATTGAAATGCCATACAGATTTGGATCACATCTGAAGATGCCAATTTGTTATGACAGAGTGACCTTTAGTGTTTTGTTGGGGGACATAAAACTGAAGTACTGTGATATGATAACGTTTCAATTTTGCTTCTAGTTGTAACAGTTTGCTTTTAAAAAGCACTCACTTCTGTTCATGCTTTCTTCCCTTCTTCCTCAGGTTTGTTTAAGCATCTTAAATACATGGCATGGAAGACCAGAAGAGAAGTGGAATCCTCAGACCTCAAGCTTTTTGCAAGTAAACACATTTCTCTGAGTTTCACTTAGAAAATAAAAACTATGTTAAAAAAAAATGGTTTTAGTGACCAAGAATAAACATATTAAACTAAACAAAGCTATCCTAAATAGCTTATAGGTGAACAGGTAGTACAAGTGTCGTCTCACCTGGAGTTTAGAATCTTAAGTTAGGGCATAAGACAAAAGTTGCACTTTACCAAAATTACCTTTGAAAAAAATTCCTGAGTTGTCCTTAAAGTACACCGTGGTGCAAAAAGATAACATAAGACAGATAATTTTCTCCCATCTCCCAGTCACTTACAAGGCTTAAACTCACATGAGTAGAATTATTAAACTACTAGTATTATAGTTTCTTCCACATATAATATGGTTTTTCTGTAATCTCCTTAATAATGGGACTCACTTGACGTTCAGAAGCACTGTCCTAGAATTCATAAAACTTGGGATTGAAGCTCGTATTTTGCAGAGCATTTGACAAACGTATTCCATATTCTTGAATTGTGGAAATTAATTTCCACATACCACTTGAACACATAATACATTATATAATATCCCATCGAATGCTTTTTGTTGATGCTTTACCTCAGTAGTTCAGAATCCCAGCTAAGAGATAGACTGGGAAGCATGTTAATAACATGAATTAACTTTTTCCTTGTTTATTGAGGAAGCGAAAACAAATCATTACTGCTCATGACAGTTTAAACTCACCTTTAAAATTTAGTCTTTAAGAGAAACCACCATGAATTATCCCCAGATAAACCTACCCTGAAAAGATTCTTCCTCTGCACTCTTAGTTTGAATTAGGAAAAGAAGATATGAAAAATAATGCCTTAGGATGTCACTTTTTTGGTTCTCTGGGAAGACTTTGCAGTATCCTCATGAATTAAGAAGATACTAGCGAGGGGCACCTGGGTGGCTCAGTCGGTTAAGCATCTGACTTTGGCTCTGGTCATGGTCCCAGGGTCCTGGGATCAAGCCGCACATTGAGCTCCCTGCTGAGCGAGGTGCCTCCTTCTCCCTGTCCCTGCTGCTTGCTGCTCCCTTGCTTGTGCATGCTCTCTCTCTCTGTCAAATAAATAAATAAAATAATTAAAAAAAAAATAGTACCAATTGTTTTTCCCTTTTTGTTAATGTCGAGACCAAGGGAAAAAGTTACATGATTCATGCAGAGACCTATAAGAAAGCTACTAGAATATTTCTCTCAAGTTATTACTACTTCATTTTAGAATTGATTATTTCAATTCGATTCCAAAAACCTTAAAATATTTTTTTATGTGTATACTACTCTTGTCAACACAAACTAAGCTTATGATCAGTTTTACTACAAAAGGAAATTCAGAGATATGCTATTTTTCATAAAGTAGATTAGACTTAGCTGAGAATTGAATTTTGTGTTGAATTTATATAATTTTTAAAATAAATTTATAATCAATTTTCAAAGTTTTTATTTTAAAATTTAATTTGTTTTTAACTTTTATATTGCCTGTATACCCTAATATACACACAAAATTTTGTGAAATAAAGCAACTTATCCTCAGGGATTTAAATTTTACAAGTTTAGAAACTTAAGAACCCATACATAAAAATTTTCTTTCCTATATATTCCTTTTTGGGGTTTTGGTTTTTTTTTGTTTTTTTGTTTTTTTTTTGGTCTTATACATAGTTCACAGAATGAGAATTAACACATTAGATATATCATTTGTACATTGTTCTGTTCACTTAACATTAGAGCATATCCATTTTTCCAAGTTACATTTTTAAAATTTCTAATTACTATAATAATCTTTTGAGTTCATATATTGTAATTGAACTGTTTCTCCATTATTGACTATTTTACTTCTGATTTACAAATAACAGTTACTATATGACATTCTCTTTATTTTTTATTGGCATATAATGTATCATTTGTTTCATGGGTACAGGTCTGTGATTCATCAGTCTTACACAATTCACAGTGCTCACCATAGCACATACCCTCCCTCCGCAGTGTCCATCACCCAGCCACACCCATCCTTCACAGCCCCTTCCCCTCCAGCAACCCTCAGTTTCTTTCCTGAGATTAAGAGTCTCCTGTGGTTTGTCTCCCTCTCCGGTTTTGTCCATTTCATTTTTTCTTCTCTTCCCCCATGATCCTCTAACTTGTTTCTCAAATTCCACATATCAACAGACATTCTCTTTATTTTAGATAGTTTCCAGAATCTAGTTTTCAGATCTGTGACAAACTGACTTGGGCAGGAGCAAGAGGAGGCTCTCTTTTCTGTGGCAAAAGTGAATAGCCTGTCTTCTTCCAGATCTTAGAGGGAACACCTTTCAGTCTTTCCCCATTGAGTGTCATGTTACCTGTGAGTTTTTCATAAATTCTCTTCATCATGTTTGAGGACATTCCTCTTTATTCCTGGCATATTGAGTATTTTTATTACGAATGGGTGTTAGATTTTGTCAGGTGCTTTCTCTGCATCTATTGAAATGATTCTATTATTTTTGTTTTTATTTTATTAATACAATGTATTATATTAATTTTGGATGTTATATCAACCTTGCATTCCTGGGACAAATCCACTTGGTCTCTTGATATATAATTCTTTTTATATATTGCTGGATTCAGTTTGCTAGTATTGAGTTCAAGGATTTTGGCATGTGAATTCCTAAGAAATACTGGTCTCTTTGTGAGATTGTTGTATTAATATTATACAAGAAATAAATGCATGCAGTCAGGAAAACATTGCTCTTTGTCCTCTGTTAGAAACTTTCTTCAGGGGCAGACTTTTGAGAGGATCAGATAAAATTTCTTAATTTTTTCTTGGTTAGATTTTGGGACCCAACATTGTTTTACCTTTTTATTTATCACATGTGCACAAAGGGTAGAAGTACTTTTGCCAGATTGAAACTATTCCACAAAAATATTTTGAAGGTTGTATACAATTAAAAACAATTCAAAATATCTTAAACAGTGGTAAGCTTTATTAGAATTGCTTGGTTTCTCTGTAGTGAGATTCTAAAAAGAATAATGGTAATTCCTATAAAAATATCACATAGGGGGCGCCTGGGTGGCTCAGTGGGTTAAGCCTCTGCCTTCGGCTCAGGTCATGATCTCAGGGTCCTGGGATCGAGTCCCGCATCGGGCTCTCCGCTCAGTGGAGAACCTGCTTCCTCCTCTGTCTCTCTCTCTGCCTGCCTCTCTGCCTACTTGTGATCTCTCTCTGTGAAATGAATAAATAAAATCTTAAAAAATATCACATAGGTAGTCTTATGCCATAGGTCTCATACCCAGCAGTAACACAGTAATAGTCTTAACTATTAGCACAATTTAAAATCAGAAGTCTTGGGCGCCTGGGTGGCTCAGTGGGTTAAAGCCTCTGCCTTCGGCTCAGGTCATGATCCGGAGTCCTGGGATCGAGTCCCGCATCGGGCTCTCTGCTCATCAGGGAACCTGCTTCCTCCTCTCTCTCTCTGCCTGCCTCTCTGCCTACTTGTGATCTGTGTCAGATAAATAAATAAAAGCTTTAAAAAATAAATAAAAAGCCTTGAAAAAATAAAATCAGAAGTCTTATTAATCATTAAAACTTTAACCAGAATTATTACAGTAGCACCAGATTTTAGCATTGCTATAACTAGTTTTTAATGTTGCTATAATGTACTTAAAATACCTATTATAATGCCTTGTAAATAGTTTCTTCCAGTTGGATGTTGATAAAGATGTCATGTGCAGGAGGAATTAAACAGAATTTATGGTTCATGTAATCAACCATTTATAAATGTTAACAAATATATATTACCATTGGGGCACCTGGGTAGCTCAGTCAGATAAACGTCTGACGTTAGCTCAGGTCATGATCTCAGGGTCCTGCGATCAAGCCCATTGTCTCAGGAAGGAGTCTGCTTATACCTCTGCCTGCCCCCACCCCCAGCTTATGCTCTCTCTGCCTCTCTCTCTCCCAAATAAATAAATAAAATCGTTCAATATATATATATTTTTATGTGTATATGAAATCATTTTTCCTTTTCCAGAGATTTTATATATTTGAGAGAGAGTGTGTGTGAACATGAGTGGGGTTGGGAGAGCAGAGGGAGAGGAAGAAGCAGATTCCCCACTGAGCAGGGAGCCACATGTGGGGAGTTGATTCCAGAACCCTGAGATCATGACCTGAGCCAAAAGTAGACGTTAAACTGAGCCACCCAGGCACCCCGAGACAATTTTTCTTAAAATGGAAAGTTCTGGAAATCATCCACTGTTTACAGTCCTACTCATAGCAGCATCATTTTCCAGAGGCAGGTACTTAAATATTTTTTAAGCAAAAGGCTTTTAAAACGCTAAAAGCATTTTACTAATTAGGAGTTTCCCTTACACCATAGATGTTATTATTTCTTCTAATAGAGTTTCTTGTTGCAAATTAGTATTTTGGATTATATACTCTGTACTTTACTATATTTGAAATATCTACAATAAAATTTTAGATACAACATGAAAATACGGGAAATCAACATTTAGTAATTCCTAAGGGATGTGGGATAGAGGGAGGAATATGGCCAATTGTGGATATTCTAAAGATAAGAATAAGTCACAGAAATGGATAATAGTAGGAATATAGTGACCAAATGAATATATAAAATTGTAGGAGACTTGATTGCTGACTAGTTGAGTGGCCTGGTAGAACATCCAATAGGGTTAAAATTTTTGTTTTGACACATAGTGAAAGGAAGTTGTTCCATGGTTCTTGATCTGGTCAGTTCCAAACAAATTAAAATGAAAACTTCTTGTACTTTTGTGGATGCTAATATCAAACTGAAGAGGAGAGAGACTGTAAATTCAGCCTATGAATAAAAGTCTGTAACTCTTGACCTTGTTAAATTATCAAAGAATTGACTAGGAATCAGTGAACCTACATTACAGAATGAAAAAGTATTCTGTTTATTATTAACTTAAATATAACCGTATATATATCATATACTATGCCATGTAATGGATTTTTTTTTGTTAATTACCAATTCATTGTCAGCTCATATTCTAGGAAAACACTTCAGCCAGATGTAGCTATGATAAACATTACATTTTGGTTTGATCCACGTTAGTCTTTTAAGTTTTGTTGATCAAAATGAAACTCATGCTGACTGCTTTTCTGCCCATGTTACATAAATAAAAAGACTATTTTCGGAGTACAAATGATTTTGTTTTGCATTTTACTGTCTTCTGGATGCCTGCTGTCATTTTTACTCTAAGAAAGAATAGCTACTGTGGGTGAATTAAACTTAATTAATGAGCACTACTACTTAACTCCCAACAAAAGTTTATTTAGTTCTCACAGCCATTCTTTAAGTAGTTGTTATCTTCATTTTACAGATGCCCAAAAAATAGATTCTAAGGGGGCAAGTTGCTCTGCCTACTCTGGTCTCTCACTTAAATATTTTACATTGTTCTCAGAGCTGGATAATTTTTAATATTGAAAATCAAGTGCTTTTAAAAAAGAGAAATCTTTTCCTTTCAAGGATTTACTAATTTACTGTTTTTTTTCATGCCCAGTTTTATGGTTACATTAATGTGTGCTATGAATAAAATGACTGAACAAGACAGATAATCCAAATCTCCAGAAAGTTTCGTAAGAATGTTGTGATCCCTCCATAGCTAAGTTCACTGAAGAAAAATAAAGTAGCATTTGTATACTTCCAAGGTGGTGTATGTTTTATAAAGCAGGGGGACCTGAGTGGAGCAATTGGTTAAGCATCTGAATCTTGGTTTCAGCTCAGGTCATGATCTGAGGGTTATGAGATCGAGCTCCATGTCCAGCTCTACACTCAGCACACGGTACTCTTGAGATTCTCTCCCTCTCCCTTTCCCTTTGCCCCTAACGCTTGTGTGCACTCGCTCTCTCTCTCTTTAAAATAAATAAATAAATATTTTTTAAAAAGGCAAATATAAGATGCTTTTTAAAAGTATTTATTTTCCTTGGAATAAAAATAAAGATTGCATCATGCCTGGTTTTTCTTATAAGTGAGTATTATTAGGAGTGCATGGTTACCATTATGCTCTTTGAGAGTCAGGACACTTCGAGCCCAGTAATGTTTAAATTGTTGTGGGATGTTTATAAACGAATTTTTTTTAGCAGTTTCAGGAAATACAATCTTTAGTTCTTTTTATTTTTTCAAGGATTCAAGGATGTAAAATACAAAATACTCAAATACTATATGAGTCTGTTGTACCTTTTAAAATTTTTTATTATTTTTTTATTGTACCTTTTTTTTTTTTTTTAAGTTTTTTTGGTATTTACTTATTTTTGCAAGGGAGAGAGAGAGAGCATGCAAGCATGAGTGGGGTCGAGGGGTGGAGCAGGGCAGAGGGAGATGCAGGCTCTTTGCTGAGCCGGGAGCCTGAAGCTGGACGCATTCCCAGGACCCCGGGATCATGACCTGAGCCAAAGGCAGGCACTTAACCGGCTAAGCCACTAAGGTGCCCCACTATTATACCTATTTTAATTTTGCTTTTAACAATACAGTATTTCAGTGTCCAGTGATTAACATCAATTTTATGGTGATAAAAATATGTGGAAGCACATACTAGAAGATAACAGTTTACTGGTACTAAAAATGTCCCATCATAACTTCTATTTCTTTGTTCCTCAGGTGTTGGTGTCTGTTCAGTCCCTTATATTAGTAGCTGAGCCTTATTTTAATGAACCAGGATATGAACGGTCTAGAGGCACTCCCAGTGGCACACAGAGTTCTCGAGAATATGATGGAAACATTAGACAAGCAACGGTTAAGTGGGCAATGTTAGAACAAATCAGAAACCCTTCACCATGCTTTAAAGAGGTATGTTCAGTAAAATTAAAGAAATACTTTATTAACATTACTGTATCTGCCTTTATATTTGGGCAGTCTGTAGTATACTAAACTTTAGTTTTTAATCATAACAGATGAGTAATAATATAATAGAGGTGATTTTTAAAACCACCTACTTCCTAAAAGGCATCGGACTCTGTTTTGGGACAATTTTTTAGTTTCTTATTTTTAATAGTTACCAGTCTACTCATGAACTGTATTATTACAGTAGTTCTCATAAAAATATTTTTTATTGGAGATCGAGGTACTTTCTAAAGTTGTCTTTCAAATAGAAGGTTTGCTCTTATACTAATATCCATGTGTGAATACTGAAGAGAAGACATTTTCTTTCCTTTAGGAAAAAGTTGGACTTTCTGAAACCTGTCTTGATATTCACAAATGCATTTATTTTACCACATCCTGAAAAGTGACTATTCTTGGGGTTAGTTGTCTCTCCATAATCTTTCTAAAGTATGATTATATTCTTTTATTTGTTTTTAAAGATTTTCTTTGTCAAAGAGGGAGAGAGAAAGAGAGAGCACGCCCACAGGCAGGCAGAGTGGCAGGCAGAGGGAGAAGCAGGCTCCCCGCTGAGCAAGGAGCCTGATGTGGGACTCGATCCTAGGACCCTGGGATTATGACCTGAGCTGAAGGCAGATGCTTAATGGGCTGGGCCACCCAGGTGTCCCAAGCTTGGGTTACTTATATTAAGTAATCAATTTTGTACCCATATCGAATGTCAGCTGTTACTAGCCACTGCCCTAAGGTACTCAGAACTTAAGGATAAAGGAAGCTCAGTTCCTGCCTTTGAAAAACATATATTCCTCCTCTTGTATCATGAATTTTTTCTGTGCGCTTAAGGCTCAAACAGTGAATCCAGATATATAAACTACTAGACAGGTCCACTTAAGTTTACAAAAGTCATCTTAACACTAAAACTGAACTCTTGATTCTTCCTTTGTTCACTCCCTTAGTAAAAGCACCATCATCTCAGCCCCAAACCTTTACCACCTGTGACTTGATTCTTTTTCTGATAGAACATATTCAGTCTAATGACAAATCCTGTTGGGCTCCACCCTTCAAAACATAATGAAAATTTGGTGGTTAAAACTACATCTTTGCCATGACCAGCCCGTTTCAAGCCACCATTACCTCTTGTTGGATATGTGAAGTGGTTTCCTCACCAGTCCTGCTGCTTCCACTCTTGTCCCTCTCCAGAGATTCTCTACACATAATCTCATCATCTCACTCCTTTGATTCCCAGTATATGATGAAGAAAACCCAGAGTCCTCCCCTCCGCCTACAAAAGCCCTATAGAGTCTGTCCCCTTTCTTCCTATTCTTCAGCATATCTAGGAATTTAAAGGCTTTTGCTCCCAATGTGAGGATGTGCAGCACCTGGAATTCGGATGCACTTCTGATGGGGATACACATCAGTATAGCCACTTCAGAAAACTCTTCAGCAGGATCTGATCAGCTGAATATACGCTGAATGACTAGCAGTTCCACTACTTGGTCTGTGCTTCATAGAAATTGGGTATAGAGAATGTTCATAACATTCTTCGTAACTGTCAGAAACTGGAAACAGTTCACTTGTCCATCAACAGAAAGAATGGACAAATTATGGAATATTCATAAAGTGGAATAGAACAACATAAATGAATGAACTGTGCACGTTAATGTGAACAAATACCATACACTCTAGAGCACAAGAAGGCAGTCAGAAACAAGTACATCTCATGACTCCTTTTATAAAAAGCTCAGAAATGAGTAAAACTAACATGCTTAAAGAAGTCAGGATAGGGGCACCTGGGTGACTCAGTCAGTTAAGCTTCCAGCTCTTGGTTTCAACTCAGGTCATGAGATCGAACCCTGCGTGAGACTGAGCCCTGTGTCTGGTCCGCCCTCCGCAGGGAATCTACTTGTGATTCTCTCTCTCCTTCTCCCTGTGCCCCTCCCCATCATGTGCGTGCACTCATGCACTCTCTCTCTAACTCAAATAAATAAATCTTGTTCTAAAAAAAGAAGTCAGGACAGTGTATACCTGTGTATGAGGGTTATTAACGGTGAGAGGTAGCACAAAGGGGACTTCTGGCATGTTTGGTGATGTTCTGTTTCTCGTCTGAGTAGAGATTACATTGGTGTGCACTTGGCAAAAATGCATTCAGTTGTACGTGTGATTTGTGTACTTGTATATGTTAAATTTCACTTTTAAAATGTATTGAAATAACGTGTAAGGATTTATACTCAGTTAATGTATAAGTTGTTGGTTCACACATAAAAATTATTTTCTGCAAGAAAAATAAACTATTAATACAAGGAACTCACAGTGGGGAAGATGACTTTTTACAAAAAGCAAGTAAGTATAATTTGAAACAGTCTTTCTCATCCTTTAGAACCTAGCTCACATTAAAGGGGGCACCCCTGTCCATAAATGCTTTCCTGATTTTCCCAATTAGATGTGACTCTTTGAATTCCCTGGGGTTTTTTTGTCTTGTTTTTGCTTTTGCTTTTTGTTTTTTATTTCACTTCATTTCACTTTGCTTCCAGTATAGTTAGCACACCGTTTTACTAGTTTTGGGTGCACAGTATAGTGATCCAGCAATTCCACACATTTTCCCGGTGCGTTCACCTCTGGTTCTGTGGTTGTCACGGTTCTTCGTGTCAGGCTGTGTCTGTCTTTTGTGTCCCTGTAGGCATCAAATGCAGTAATTGTAAAATGTAATAGGATCTTATTGGAGTTTTACATCCATTCCCACGTTTTCCTAATAATACTTTCTAGGTATTATTGCCTTTTCTGTAGGGAGGATAAGCCCATTGAAATAGTGACTCACCCAAAATACAGAATACTTTTTTTTTTTTTTTTTTTTTTTTTTTTGGGAAGATTGTATTTATTTAGGGATACCTGAATGGCTCACTTGGTTGGGCATCTGCCTTTGGCTCAGGTCATGATCCCAGGGTGCTGGGATTGAATCCCACATTGGGCTCCTTGCTCAGTGGGGAGCCTGCTTCTCCCTCTGCCTGCCACTCCCTCTCTCCCTCCCTTTCTTTGTCTCTCTGACAGATAAATGGATAAAATTAAAAAAAAAAAAAGATTTTATTGAAAGAGAGTGAGAGAGAGAGGACGAGCATGAGAAAGGGTAGAGGAAAAGGGAGAAGCAGACTCCCACTGAGCAGGGAGCCCATGTGGGGCTCGATCCCAGCACCCTGGGATCATGACCTGAGCCGAAGGCAGATGTTTAACCCACTGGGCCACCCATGCACCCCCAGAATAGTATTTTTTTCATTGATACAATGTTTCCAAATTGATCTAAATTTCTAAGTTAAATTTGTTAGAAGTAGACTCCTACTGCTTATAAAGGAAGAAATTCTAATTTTTCAAAGACAATTATTATTAAAATTATTAGATTTTAAAATTTAAAAATTAAATTTTTAAAAATTCCATATGCCAACCACAATTATTGTAAGGATTAACTTTGGGGCACCTGGGTGGCTGGCTCAGTCAGTAAAGCGTCCAACTCTTGGTTTCAGACTCGGTTGTGAGATGGAGCCCCTACATGGGGCTTAGCACTGGGCGTGGAGCCTGCTTCAGATTCTCCCTGTTCCTCTCCCTCTGCCCCTCCCTTCAGGAATGCCCGCTTACATGGCGTGCTCACTGGCTCTCTCAAATAAATAAACAAGCAAGCAAGGAAAGTTAACTTGATAAACTATAATCTTAACCAGAAATTAACCAGAAGATAAAATTAAGAAAGTAGTAATAATGCCTATTTTTAGGGCTCTGTTCTGATTTCTGTATCAATATCTTTGACATTTGGAATATCTTTAGTTATTTAGGTATTTGTAGAGTTCTCTTTTAAAGGTAGAAAATTGGACAGTGTTTCTGTTGTCAGTGCTCTCCTAATTATTTTCTTCTGGTTATCTATTTACAGTGCTCACCTTGTGAATGTATTGCAATATACATGTCTTTATTCTCTCTCGCAGGATTAACTATATGAATGTCTGGTTGCTATTGGGCATTATTTCTGCTGTAGGGCTGGGCATTTCAACACATGCCATCAGAAGTCATTAGCCGGATTCTTCCCTGTTAATGTAACATTCACTAATTGAGTTTTGTGGAGACAAAAACACTGCAGTTGTCTTTTAATTTTCATTTCTTTGTAATGCCACTTGTTTTGTCTTTTAAATTCTGACCTGAACACCTTTTGTTCCCTTGGTTGTTTTATTCTTAAGGTTATACACAAACACTTTTACTTGAAAAGAGTTGAGATCATGGCCCAGTGTGAGGAGTGGATCGCGGACATCCAGCAGTACAGCAGTGACAAGCGGGTAGGCAGAACTATGTCTCACCATGCCGCAGCTCTCAAGGTGAGTAAGCCTTCCGAACAGGGCCCTGTTGGTGACAGAGCTGTAGTCACCAGATGGTAAGGCAATCTGAAAGATTCCAAGAAACAACACTTATTTTAAGGTCAGAGGCCTAAATTGCTACAAAAGTCTATAGAAAAGGTTCATTAATTTTGACAGTGAGTTGACACTTCCTAAAAAGGATGCTGACAGCGCGTGCTCTGTGAATTACTTTTTTTATTGTTTTCCCTTTTCTGTTTTGCAGTTTATTTTTCATTCTGCTCAAGGTCCCTGCTCCCAGTTCTCCATACCCGTGACCCTGGCTCCCCCTCTCTGCTCCCTCATCTCTCCCCTCCAGGCCTTTACTCTCATTTTCACCTGCTCTTGCCAGCTCACTGCCGTTCAGTTGCAGCTTAAATTTAGCTTTATGGAAACCTGCCCTGACTTAAATTACTTCAGTTTAAGCTTCTATAACACCCTGTGTGTGTTAAAACATGCTCATTCCGGGTGCCTGCCTGGCTCAGTGGGAAGAGCATGTGACTCTTCATTTCAGGGTCGTGAATTCAAGCCTCACACTGGGGATAGAGTTTACTTCAAAAAAAAAGAGAAAGTTAAAAACTTTATTTTTTAATAGTTAAAAAAAACAAACCGCTCATTGCACTGGTCTAAATGTTTGTCTTTTGGGGGCACCAGGGTGGCTTAGTCGGTTAAGCATTTGCCTTCGGCTCTGGTGGTGATCCCACAGTTCTGGGATGGAGCCCCTCGTCGGCCTCCCTGCTTGGTAGGGGGCCTGCTTCTCCCTCTCCCTCTACCCTCCACTCATGTTCGCTCTCGCTCTCGCTCTCTATCTCAAATAAACAAAATCTTACAAAAAAAAAAAAGTGTTTGTCTTTCCTCTCACAGTTTTCATTTGTAGACCACCGTAGTTCCTCTTCTCACACTCTTTAATTCTTTTAGTGAATTTTTTTCTTCACCTTTCTAAGGGTTTATATACCAGAAGTCTTACGTTTTGGCCCTCAGAGCCATTTTACTCTCCTTTTCTCTCAGTTGTATCTATACCCTTAACTTTGGCGATTTACTCTTTCTCTCTCTCTCTTTTTTTTTTTTAAGATTTTATTTATTTGACAGAGAGAGATCACAAGTAAGCAGAGGGGCCGGAAGCAGGCTCCCTGCTAAGTAGAGAGCACGATGTGAGGCTCGATCCCAGGACCTTGAGATCATGACCTGAGCCGAAAGCAAACACTTAACCCACTGAGCTACCCAGGCAACCCCTCCTCTCTTTTTTAAGTGTAGTTGACCTAAAATTTTATTTTCACTTCAGGTGTACAACATAGTGATACCATATTTATATGCCTTACAAGTGATCATGATAAGTCTACCTCTTTGCTTTAAAGGCCATTTACTCTTTGTTTTTATTTTTTATTTTTTAAAGATTTTATTTTTTTAAGCAATCTGCATACACAACATGGGGCTTGAATTCCTGATATCAGGAATTGCATACTTTATCAACTGAGCCAGCCCAGGGCCCCAGGGCCATTTTTTTCTTTAAAAGCAACTTTTTCAACTACTGTCTGGTTTTTGCTTTCTCAAAATTACCTTTTTTTTTTTCCCCTAAAGATTTTATTTATTTATTTGACAGAGAGAAGAAGCACAAGTAGGCAGAGCAGCAGGCAGAGGGAGAGGGAGAAGCAGGCTCTCCACTGAGTAGGGAGCCCCATGCGGGGCTCGATCCCAGGATACTGGGATCATGACCTGAGCCAAAGGCAGACACTTAACTAATTGAGCCAGCCAGGCTCCCCTTTCTCAAAATTATCTAATGGCATTTTTACTTGGATGCCCTGTCATTACTTAAAGTGAAGGTGTAAAATTAAAACTTCTCTTTCCTCCAATCAAGTTTTCCTTTCTTTTTTTTTAATTGAGATATAGTTGACATAATGTGTACAACATGCTGACTTGATACATTTTACATATTGTAATGAGATTACCATTGTAGCCATAGCATCTTTATCACATTGCATGATAATCAGTTTCTTTTTGTGGTCCAAACAGTTAACATCTAGACTGGTACCAAATTTGGTTATAATACACTATTGTTGTCTGTAATCACTGCTTGGCACATTAGGTCTCCAGGACCTATTTATTGACTGGTTTCAATTTTGTATCCTTAAACAACATCTCTTCCTATTTTTCCACCCCTTTACCCCTGCTAGCCAGCATTTTACTCTCATTTTTGAGTTTATCTATTTAAAATTTTGTTAATTTTAATTCCAGTGTAGTTAACATACAGTGTTATATTAGTTTCAGGTGTACAATACAGTGATTCAACAGTTCCGTTTGTTACTCAGTGCTCATCGTGATAAGTGTGCTCTTATCCCCTTCCCTTTTTTCACCCATCCCCGCATCCACCTCCCCTCTGGTTACTGTTTATTCTCTGTAGTTAAGAGTCTCTTTTTGCTTTGTCTCCTTTTTTTTTTTTTCCATTGTTTGTTTTGTTTCTTAAATTACACATATCAGTGAACTCATATGGTATTTGTCTTTCTCTGGCTTATTTTGCTTAGCATTGTACTCTCTAGCTCTATCCCTTGTTGTGAATGGGAAGATTTCATTCTTTCTTGTGCCTGAATAATATATATATGTCACATCTTCTTTATCTACTCATCTATTGGTGGACACTTCCCTGCCTCCGTAATTTGGCTCTTGGAAAATAATGCTGCAGTAAACATAGGGATTTGAGTTCACTGATATGTGTAATTTGAATTCAGTCATTTCATATTGGAGGGGTAAATACCCAGTGTGGGGTGATTATTGGATTATAGGGTAGTTCTGTTTTTAATTTCTTGAGGAACCTTCATACTGTTTTCCACAGTGGCAGCATCAGTTTGCATCCCCACAAACAGTGTGTGAGGGTTCCTTTTTCTCTACATCCTCACCGTAACACTTGTTATCTCTTTTTTTATTTTAGGCTTTCTGACAGATGTGAGGTGATACCTCATTGTGGTTTTGATTTAAATTTCCCTAACATTGAGTGATGATGAACATCTTTTCATGTGTTTGTTAGCCATCTTTATCTGGAGAAATGTCTGTTCATGTCCTCTGCCCATTTTTTAATTGGATTGTTTGGTGCTGGGTTATATATGCTCTTTATATATTTTGGATACTAATCCTTTATTGGATATGTCATTTGCAAATGTCTTCTCCCATTCGATAGGCTATCCTTTTTTTTTTTTTTTTTTTAAAGATTTTATTTATTTTTCAGAGAGAGAGGGAGAGAGAGCGAGCACAGGCAGACAGAATGGCAGGCAGAGGCAGAGGGAGAAGCAGGCTCCCCGCTGAGCAAGGAGCCCGATGCGGGACTCGATCCCAGGATGCCGGGATCATGACCCGAGCCGAAGGCAGCTGCCTAACCAACTGAGCCACCCATGCGTCCCTGATAGGCTATCTTTTAGTTATGTTGGTTGCTTCCTTTGCTGTGTGAAGGCTATTTGTTTGTTTGTTTGTTTTAGAGAGGGAGAGAATAAATCCTAAGCAGGCTCCATGCCCAGCACAGACTGCAACACAGGGCTTGATCTCACAACCTTGAGGTCATGACCTGAACCAAAATCAAGAGTCAGACGTTGGGGCACCTGGGTGGCTCAGTGGGTTAAGCCTCTGCCTTCAGCTCAGGTCATGATCTCAGGATCCTGGGATTGAGCCCTGCATCGGGCTCTCTGCTTGATGGGGAGCCTGCTTCCTCCTCTCTCTCTCTGCCTACTTGTGATCTCTGTCAAATAAATAAATAAAATCTTTTAAAAAAAGAAAAAGTACTCAGTTTAAAAAAAAAAAAAAAAAGAGTCAGACGTTTAATTGATTGAGCCACCCAGTTGCCCCATATTTTTCATTTTAAATCACTTTCTCTGTCTTAAAATCTTCAGATATTATTCATCTCCTCCTTCATTTAGTATACTTGGTCAATACTAGGTCTTATCAGTGCTGCCTTCAGGGGAATGCTGCCTCCCCCCTCCTCAATTTTTCTGTTCAGTTCCCACAGCTTAGTCTCTTTGACCACCTTCTTTGGACTTAGTTCTCCACTTCTAGGTCCTTCTGTAGTCCCTAACCAAGTTGATCTTCCCCAAACGTATGTTTAGATCTCTAGCTTTTAAACAAAATCTTAGGGTCGAAAGTCTACCCTTCTTTGGCTTTGTTATGTCAGTGGTGTCTTGCTCATATCTCAAATTCTTTCACTCTGTTATTTCTGTGTTGCTCTGGCCTGGAAATTTCTATCCCTGAATCAGCTTCAGCCCAGATTTGTATCATTTCAGCTATATCTTTGCTGCTGAATGCTGCTTGAGAAAAGTATGTAGCTACTTAGCTTAATAATTCTACAGTACAGTCATAGGATCCCACCTTAGCTGAGCTTTTACAGTCATCAAAATTTTCTTTCTTCTTCCCTGGTTAAGGTTTTGTCCTGTTGTCCACAGTGGAAGGTAAATTGGGGCTGGAGAAATTAAGAGTTACCACTGTGTTAATATATTTTGAAACCTTAACAAATGGCTACAAGTGTGTAGTTGTTATTTTGTCTTAGACCTCTAACCCAGATTTAGGCTCTGTGAGTCAGAGATTTTGTATCTTCCTTTTTCCACTCATTGCTTTTATATTGTCAGTGTCTCATACATAAAAAGTGTTCTGTAAATCTTGATTAATTAATTTTCAAAGTCGGATATTGACAATAACAAATTTTCAAAGCCCTGATGCAATACTTAAGGTCATTTCTCTCCCAGTAGAAAATTATAAACCAAAACTTTATATAATCTCTCTGATTCTTCTTTTTCACTTGCTTAAATTAGAAAAAAATTAGGGGGCACCCAGGTGGCTCAGTTGGTTAAGTGTCCGACTCTTGATCTCAGGGTCATGAGTTTGAGCCCTGCATTGGGCTCCACACTGGGCATGGAGCCTACTTACACAAAAAAATTGGATGATAAAATTGTTCCTAAGGTTTTTTCTGAGCATTAAGTGAGACTGAGAGTGAAACATTTTGCAAATGTTCTACACAAGACCTGGTACCTGATCAAGACTTGTTTGCATTCAGTAAAATAATTGTGGGTTTATTTTAATTTATGGACTTTCTGTCAAAAAATATTTAGCCGGAGACAGGATGTATTATAAGCGAAGCGCTTACTCTCTTTAATTTAAAAGAGTATCTACCCTACATGAGTTCTTACAAATCATCAGTAATGCTGGGGGTGTGGGTAGGGTCAGTGCACATGCTACTTAGGGCTTTTCAGCAGCATCAGTTTTTTTGCCCATTTTGTTCACTGCTTCTTATAGTAGCTAACATAAGGAAGGTGTTCAATAAATATTTGTAGGCCTGGGGCACCTGGGTGGCTCAGTCATTAAGCATCTGCCTTCGGCTCAGGTCATGATCCCAGGGTCTGGGATCGAGCCCTGCATTGGGCTCCCTGCTTGGGGGATGGGGGGTGCTGCTTCTCCCTCTTCCACTCCCCCTACTTATGTTCCTCCGTCACTACCTCTCTGTCAAATCAATAAATAAAATCTTTTTTAAAAAAATGAATAAAAAGAAATATTTGTAGGCCTAACACTTTGGGTTTTGTTTTAAACTCAGTTCCTCCCTCATACGATGTTATGTTAGAATCAGGGTTTGTAATTCTTTTATCGCTCATTTTCCCCTGTGTAGCGTCACACTGCTCAGCTCCGGGAAGAGCTGCTAAAACTTCCCTGTCCCGAAGGCTTGGACCCTGACGCTGATGATGCCTCGGAGATGTGCAGTGCCGCTGCAGGTGCTGAGGAGACTCTGATGCACGATCAGGTCAAACCCAGCAGCAGTAAAGAACTCCCCAGTGACTTCAAATTATGAGCTGCATTGACATGGACTTCATAGACACAAAGGCTTTGAAGCACAAGCCAAATATGTCAATATTTGTATGTAAGAAGCTAATTATGTAATAGTTATTGAAACTGAAACTATACTATGCCCTTAAGGAGATCCAGTTTAATTCAAGGTGATCTTTTATTTACCTGTACAAGAGTGTAAACTTTTTTGTGCTTTTATTTTTCAATTGTGAGAACCACTGATTGGTATGTTCAACAAATTCGTGTATACAAAGAAATGGATAAATCACTGATATATAAGGGAAACTACCTTAGGAAAGAATGTTTACTGAATGTTTATTTTATTTTTTTTTTTTACTGTAGAGTGAGGGGTTGTTAACAAAGAATATATATTGGTCATTCTTACAATTACTATTTAAAGTCAGCAACTTTTCACTGAATTTGATAGGTTTTATGTTTGGCCATATCTTCATGCTCATCTTTGATTTCTGAAGACCTCCTACATACACTTAAATAAAAGTTAAATGGACATACTCCCTCTTTTTTGATTTACTGGTACATTTTTTAAATGATAAATATGCCATAAAATGCATTATAGCTGGAGACTTGCACTTGTATGGATGAATTTATTACATTCAACGTATTTAATTTTATGCCTTCTAATTCTAAGATGCAGAAAAAATAAATGAACATGATTTTATTCTATGCCAACATTTGGGCCTGTGAATGTATCCGTTATTTGAATTTAAGTATATGAGAAGGAATGGTCAATTTGAAAAGTCACTCTAAACTGATTTTTTCCTAAAGGGCTCCTTTTTTCCTGGACTCTGGTTTTACTACTAAAGTCACGTGTATGTATGAAAACATTGAGGCTCTGTAGAGCAGAGAGGAGACCTCTCTGGTGCTGTTACAGTACATTCTGTACCTGCCATACAGGCTCATTTTCATGCAAATTCTTCTTAGAGCCAAATAAATAAAGAATTAGGTGTATTAGTATGTCTTGTTTCTAAAACAGTTTGCCATGGTGTGAAATGCTGTTTCTACAAAAATTTGGACACTTTCAAGACCTAAGCATGGGGAAGGAAAAGATATTTTTCTAACACCAATTATCACAAAAAGCTCAGGGGATTTTTGACAGTGTTTATATAAAATGAACTGGTTTGGGGAACCTTGAATCTGGAGCTGACCAGAAGGAGAAGCTGTGTTGTGAACAGTGAGCTGCTCTCTGAAGAAAAGGGGGAACTAGGGAGCATGGCAGTGTCTGATGTTCAAGATACATTCAAGGTTTATGGTACTATAAAAGGGGGGAAAGGAAAAGTGCTAACACATACTGTTAGGTGCGGAGGGTGGTAAGCTCCATACACCCAAGAATGACAAAACAGTCAATTTTTGAGAAAGAAGAGTCAATTATATGTCATACACACACATAGTTGCTAAAATCTAGCTACAAAATGATCAGCAATAAGAATAAAAGGACAGTTATCAGTCCTCTAGGCTTTTCCTTTTTTGTCTGTCAGGGTCCTGTCAGGGATGGAAGATAGAAGCTACTAACCATATCAAGTGTATTGCTTGCCTCCAACTTGGGATTCCCACCCCTCAAGTCCTATCTATCTATCTATTTATTTATTTATTTATTTATTTATTTATTTATTTATTTAACATATATTATTTACTTCAGGGGTACAGGTCTGTGAATCATCAGTTTTACACAATTCACAGCTCTCACCATAGCCAATACCCTCCCCGGTGTCCATCACCCAGCCACCCATCCCTCCCCACCAACCCCCAAGCAACCCTCAGGGATTTTATTTTTAATCACTGAAGTAAATTTGGGTCATTTTCTCTAATTCACACCACTAGTCTTCAGAAAGCTTTATAAGAGGAAAGTAACAATACTAGTACCATAAGGTCCAATTCATGTTTTTAAAAAACCAAGACCTAGAGGCACCTGGGTGGCTTAGTTGGGTAAGTGTCTGCCTTCGGCTCAGGTCATGATCCCAGGGTCCTGGGACTGAGCCCCACATTGGTCTCTGCTCAGCAAGGAGCCTGCATCTCTCTCTCCCTCTGCCTGCCGCTCCCCTGCTTATGCTCTTGCTCTGTCAAATAAAATCTTTAAAAAAAAAAGAGAGAGACCTAAAAGTCTAGATTTGAGACATTACTTTAACATGGTTCCCTCTAGGATGCTGACTTGAGTACTCATTCTGGTAGTAGGTCCAGGTTCCAGCACTTGAGGGTTGGATGACAGACATGGAAATATGTTGTCGGTACAGTTGAGAAGTTCTCTGATAGAGTTTACAGGGTACTGTTGGGAACACTGGGGAGGAACACTTAGCTCAGGCAAAATGCTAATGGGCATTGAGGTGATGCGGTCAAGAAAGACCCTCGAGGAAGGTGTTCTGAGTCTTGAAGGACACGGAAGAAGTTAGCCAGGCAGAGGCAACTTGGTGACTCAGTTGCTTGTGTCTGACTCTTGATGTCTGTTTAGGTCATGATTTCAGGATCATGAGATCAAGGCCTGTGTGGGTCTCTGCATTCAGCCCAGAGTCTGCTTGAGATCTCCCTCTGCCCCTCCCCCCACAATGTAAATAAATCTTAAAAAAAAAAAAGAAAAGAATTTAGCCAGGCAGAAAGAAGTTATTACAGACACAAGAGAGCAAGGGGGAAACTCAATAGCGCATTGGATTGTAAGAGTACGATAGTCGATAGTCAAATGAAATGCAGGCTGTAATGTTAGATAGGAGGGCTTGGATCATGGAAGGCTGTCCTGTTAAGAAGCTTTAACATCCTGTGGGTGATGATTAGGGGAGCAACCTGGTCATACTCTGTTTCAGGAAGATTCTACCAATGATGGGCAAGGAGATGAGTTAAGAGCCCACTAGTACCCGGGTGGTAGGTCATCAACTAGGACAAAGGTAGAGAAGAAGAATTGGGAAATACCTATTTTTTGGTATAAGAACAACCAGCATGTTTACTGGCTGAAGTACCTAGGGCAGGAGATAGGGGTGTGGCAGGGAGATGGGGAGGGTAAGCATGAAGGCCTTGGAAAAGGCAGTAAGGACAACTGGTCTAGTGGTAAAACTACCAACTATGAAGTCTTCCAGTACAAATATAAACTGCTTAGATACCACTGTAGCGTTAAGGCTAATATTGTCAAAGCCCGACAAATGTAGAAAGTACTATCAAAGTTTTTTGATGTCCTATAGTTTGGTTTATGCAGGGTGAGATGGGTGAGGGTGACATGTTCTAGTTAGTGTGTCTTAAACTGGTGGAGAGTAAGGTTCTTGGTTGTGCCTCCTTTCCATTAGAGAAGCACACTTTGTACAATACAATAAAAAGTTTGCATTTTGTCACACTGCTTCCTCTCACTTTCCGAACTTAGACCATTGCCGACTGGGAGCCATCTGGAGCATGACCTGAGCAGCCCTACGCTCAGCAGCTCAAGTGAGGCTGGGCCCCCGGCCAGGCAGTTCTCACTGGCCATTTATTCCTTAAACTAAAGCTGATGATCTGAGTAGACAAACGTCCACAGTAGCATTTTTTTTTTAACCAAGCAATGTGCACACCTAAAGTTAGTACTCTGGCATGACCTCATGTAGGTGCTGGAATAATATTTTGCTGAAACATAAGCCTTGAGTCTTGGGAGGTGTGAGACCGGTTAGAAAGGCTCCAAAATGGAAACAGACCTGCCCACTGGGTCAGCTGAGACATGGGTACAAAGCCGGTTGCAGCCCTTGAGGGAGCAGGCAGCCGGGGTACCAGAGGACTGGCGCTTCGAGCCTGGCCCAAGTTGCTCCACGAATTCCTCCAGTCTTGGGCAAGGTGGTCAGGGCGTGGCAGGGCTTTGGGTTCATCTGGTTTCATAATACTGTGAAGTTTTAAAAAAAAAACATTTTTTTAAAGATTTACTTTAGAGACAGAGCATGAGCTGGGGGGAGGGGCAGAGAGAGAAGGAGAGAGAATCTCAAGGAGACTCCCCGCTGAGCATGGAGCCTGATCCAGGGCTCGATCTCATGATCCTGAGATGATGACCTGCGCTGAAGTCAAGAATTGGATGCTTGACTGGCTGAGCCACGCAGGCATCTTTATCTTTGTAAAGATAAAACTTAATCACTTTTCTTTACATATTTTAACTGCAATTTTTTTGCTGTTGTTTTTTCCTTGGGTGTAATCTTTTGATCACCTCTTCATAGATCACAATCCTTATATTGTCTAACTATTAAATAGGAAAACAATTCATTATTCCAGCATGGTTAATTAATTTTGTTTTTTATTATTGATGGTAGGGATGCAGAACCCTAACCCTTACCTCACCACGGACATACACCCTGTTTATAGTATTCTAACAGGTTGGTGTCCCACCAACCCATAAATTCTATGTTTCATTATTCCTATTAAAAAAAAAAAAAAAACAGGGCGCCTGAGTAGCTCAGTTAGGCACATGCCCTCGGCTCGGGTCATGATCCCAGAGTCCTGGGATTGAGCCCCACATTGGGCTCTCTGCTCAGTGGGAAGTTTACTTCTCTCTCTCTGTCTCTCCCCCTCCTCCTGCTCGTGCTGTCTCTCATGCTCTCTCTCTCAAATAAAAAAAGGGGCGCCTGGGTGGCTCAGTCGGTTAAGCATCTGCTTTCAGCTCAGGTCATGATCTCAGGGTCCTGGGATTGAGCGCCACACCAGGCTCCCTGCTCATCAGGGAGTCTGCTGCTCCTTCTGCCCCTCCCCCTGCTCATGTTCTTTCTCTCTCTCAAGTAAATAAAATTAAAGAAAAAGAAAGAAAAAGGTAAAGAAAAATGGGGCACCTGGGTGGCTCAGTTGGTTGGACGACTGACTCTTAGCTGCAGCTCAGGTCGTAATCAGGGTTATGAGACTGAGCCCTACATGGGGCTCTGCACGAAGCATGGAGCCTGGGTAAGATTCTCTCTCCCTTTGCCCCTCTCACTCATGCTCTCTCACTCTTTCTCTCTCTCTAAAATAAATAATTTTTTTAAGAAAACGCCAGGTGGTTTTGTAATTCCTTCCTTCCTTTCATCTTTCCTTTCTTCCTTTTATTTATTTATTTATTTATTTATTTATTGGTTAATTAAGATATTTTAATCCTTTGGCTTATTTGAATTCTCTCTCTTATACTGGTTTAATTTTTAAATACTTTTTTATAAATGGTCTCCTTTCTTGTCAGTTTAAAAAAATGATTTGAGGCAGAAAAGGCTCAAAGTGTTGTATTTCTATGGACACAGTGATGAACAAATTGACTAGCCCTCCGCTCACGGTGCCCCAAGTCTGGGTGGAAGACAAGCTCTAAGCACGGAATTCGAGGTGATCAATGCCTAAAGAACTGCCGGCTCGGAGCACCTGGGTGGCCCTGTGGGTTAAGCATCTGCCTTCAGCACAGGTCATGATCTCGGGGTCCTGGGATCGAGCCCCACATCGGGCTCCCGCTCAGCGGGGAGCCTGCTTCCCCCTCTCTCTCTGCCTGCCTCTCTGCCTACTTGTGATCTCTGTCTGTCAAATAAATAAATAAATATTAAAAAAAAAAAAAAGAACCGTGGGGTCCCTGAAGGGGGGCGGCATTTCCTCCCTGTGGGAAACGTGGTCCAGCATCCCACCGGTCAGACTCCTTTTCAGACCGGTCGGTATGTCAGGGACATTGCTGAAATCACTGGTTGTATTCTTTTTAAACTTTTATCCAGGAGTCCCTCCAGAAGAGATTGGGCATCAGACTCTGCTGGTCTCTTGAGAAAAGATCACTGTCTGACCAGGAAGAACCCAAGTTTCCTTTTGTGTCCAGCGGCCACGCAATTGGAGTGAGCCCAGCGCCCTTCTCAGGAACTAGAGCCTCCATCTGCTTATCCGCAGGATCCGACCGAGCTTCTCCACCGCAGGTCACGATCTCATTGCCCTTTCTCAGCCCTCCTCCATCCGCCAGGCGGTCACTGAGAGCGGCGCTTACAAGTACTGTGCTGAGGGGCCCCTGGGTGGCTCAGTGGGTTAAGCCTCTGCTTCCCACTCAGGTCATGATCCCAGGGTCCTGGGATCGAGCCCCACATCGGGCTCTCTGCTCAGCGGGGAGCCTGCTTCCTCCTCTCTCTCTGCCTGCCTCTCTGCCTACTTGTGATCTCTGTCAAATAAATAAATAAAATCTTTAAAAAAAAATGGGGTTGGCTAGATAGTAAGTATTTTAGTCATCGCGAACCCCCTGTGGTTGGCATTGTAACTGCTTGCCATTGTAGCACGAGAGCAGAGACAATAAGTAAAATGAGTGTGGCTGGGTTCCAGTAAATCTTTATTTACAAAAACAGGCATCAGGCTAGCCTTGACCCACAGAACAGTTTGTCAACCCTCGCACCGAAAGAACAAAAACAGAACTGAACTTCCACATAGTAAAGGAAAAAATGGAGTAATTAATTAAAAATACTTTGTTATCCAACTAAAAGGCAAGAAATGAGAGAAAAAGAAATATAAAACAGGATGAAATAGAAAGTGCCTCGTAAAAGGGTAATTTTGATCCTAATGTTTTAGTAACTGCATTAAATAGAATGGGATGTGTAATGGGACTGGAAATGGAGGGCGTGCTGTTTGGGGTGGGACAGTCTGTGCTGTGTGAGTGGAGGTCTTGGTTCTTGGATTCCCCACGAAAGATTTCTGTGAGGATCCATGCTCTAATAAAGACAGCTGGGCTTGGGGTGGGGGCTGGGCATTAAGGAGGACACATGATATAATGAGCACTGGGTGTTATATGTGACTGATGAATCACTAAACTCTACCCCGAAACTAATAATACAGTGTATGTTAACTAACTTGAAGTTAAATAAGGAGAGAAGAAAGTAGCAAGCACAAAGCAGTTTATTGAGGACGGTACACTCTCAAGGTGGGAGAAGGGGGAAGGCTCAGAGAAGGCAACTGCCCTGAGGCTACAGGAGTCTTTTCTCTCTCTCTGTGTGTGTGTGTGTGTGTGTGTGTGTGTGTGTGTGTGTGTTGGGTGGGGGGTGGAGGGGGTCTTGCGTCATACACTGGTCAGCCTCTAATGGTGGCTGCGTCCAATCCTTTGAGAGAGTCCTCCCACAGGTTGAGAGAGGTTAGGGTTTTTGTTTCTTTGGTTTTTTTTTTAAAGATATTTATTTATTTATTTGATAGAGAGAGCACAAGCAGGCAGAGAGAGAGGGGGAAGCAGGCTCCCTGCTGAGCAGAGAGATGTGGGGCTCCATCCCAGGACCCCGGGATCATGACCTGAGCTGAAGGCAGAGGCTTTAACCCACTGAGCCACCCAGGCGCCCCGGGAGGTTAGTTTTTGATCCTACACAGTTTGTCCCTGAACCATCAGGGCAGGTTTCCCCCATGGGGGGTGGGGGGCTAAAACCCCATCACAAATATATTGTAATGAGTCTAGGGGTTACCCTGGGGCAGAGGTGGAGGAGGAGAGCGGCTTGTTCTGCACCTGCGGCTCTTGGTCTGTCAGCCCAGGGGACTTGGAAGCCACAACGTCAGGATGTCGTGCCCCCAGGCTTCTAATGTGTAACCTACTTATCACCATCCCTGCCTCCAGCCCCTGTCCAGCTAATTGCCTACTCTTATCAGTGCTCCAATTAAAATCTATTTGTTTTAGACGTGTCTCTTGCCAATAGCATATATTTAGATTTTTTTATTTATCCAATATTAAAAAGGTATAGAAAGGTTGAAAGAATGGGAAAAGATACACTATACAAGTACCAATCAAAAGAAAATCGCTATAGCAATACTAGTATCAGACAAAAGAACTAAAGGCCAAAAGTATTGTTAGAGATAAAGACGGTCTTCATAGTGATACAAGCCTTGATCCACCAGGAATAAATGATGATTTTAAATAAAACTTACAAATACATAAAGCAGATATTCTCGCTATTCAAAGGAGAAATAAGCAAATCCACAATCATGATGAGAAATTTTACATACTTGTCTTAGTAATTGGTGGACAAAAAGCAGACAAAAGTTTAGGAATAATATAGATTTGAACATGGAGATGAACAGAATTGACCAAATGGTCATAGAGATATCCCCCCAACCCCAGGCAGAAGAGGAAACTCTGAAGAGAATTTTTTTTTTTTTAAGGTTTATTTCTTTGAGAGAGGAGAGAGAAAGAGAGAGAGAGAGAGAGCGCGTGCACGCACACACACGCAGGTGCAGGGGGAGGGGCAGAAGCAAAGGGAGAGAGAGACTCCCAAGCAGACTCCCCACCCAGGACCCTGAGATCCTGACCTGAGCCCAAATCAGAGTCCAGCGCTTAACTGACTGATCCACCCAGGTGCCCCCCGAAGAGACTATTTTCTACACCTGCAGAATTTTTAAGCACACAGAGAATTTTTTTTAACTGACCATAAATGGGGAATAAAGTCTTAGAACAATTTAAAGGAGTGAAATTAAAGTATATATTCTGGCCACAGTCCAACTTTGTTAGATAACTGAAAAATCCCCATATGTCTAGAAACTTTAAATGAATTACTGAATAATGCACGGATCAAAGAAATCACCATAGAAATTAGAAAATAGTTGGAACAGAATATAAAAATTCTATGTGTCCTAACTTAGAGAACGAAACTAAAGTAGTATTTAGGAGAAAATTTATACTCTCAAATGCCTATATTAGGGAAAAAGGATTAAAAGTGAATGATCTCGGCATTAATCTCAAGAAATTAGAAAAAAAACACCCAGCCAAATAAATCCAAAGAAAATAGAATTGTCAATTATATCTCAATAAAACTGGGGCAAAAAAGAAAATAGAAGTAAGGAAATAATAAAGACAAAGGGAGAAATGATTGAAATGGAAAGCAAACATACAGAAAGTTGGCTCTTTGAAATTATTAATTAAAATCGACAAAACATGGGGCACCTGGGTGGTTCAGTTGATTAAACAGATGCCTCAGGCTCAGGTCCTGATCCTGGGGTCCAGGGGTGGAGCCCCACAGTGGGGCTCTCTGCTCAGCAGGGAGTCTGCTTCTTTCTTTCCCTAAGCTCCTCCCTCCCCCCCCGTACTCACTTTCTCTCAAATAAATACAATCTTTAAAAAAAAGTAAAATAAAATCAACAAATCTCTAGCAAGATCAAAGATAAGAGAAAAAAGAAGACTCAAATAACCAATATCATAAAAACAAGAAGACAGTATTGCATTTGAATAATTTTATGTTAATATATTTGAAAATGTAGATTAAACAGAAAAAATTACTAGGAAATATAACTCACCAAAGAAAATTCAAAAAAATTTACAAACTCTTGGGATGCCTGGGTGGCTCAGGTGGTTAAGCTGCTGTCTTCCGCTCAGGTCATGATCTCAGGGTCCTGGGATTGGGTCCCACATGGGCCTCCTTGCTCAGTGGGGACCCTGCTTCTCCTTCTGCCTGCAACTCCCCTGCTTGTGATCACTCTCTCTCTGATTTAAAAATAAATAATAAAGTATTTAAAAATATTTCTAAATTCTAGATAGCACTATAACCTTTAAATAAATGAAATCTTTGGTCAAAAATCTTCATTCAGGGGTGCCTGGGTGGCTCAGTGTGTTAAGGCCTCTGCCTTCAGCTGGGGTCATGGTCCCGGGGTCCTGGGATCGAGCCCTACATCGGGCTCTCTGCTGGGCAGGGAGCCTGCTTCTCCCTCTCTGTCTGCCTCTCTGCCTACTTGTGATCTCTGTCAATAAATAAAATCTTTAAAAAAAAAATCTTCACTCAAAACTCCAAGCTTGTACGGCTTTGTTGACAAATTGTACCAAATGTTGAAGAATCAAATAGTTTCAAACTTTTGTTTTTTAAAGATTTTATTTATTTATTAGACAGAGATCACAAGGGGACAGAGAGTCAGGCAGAGAGAGAGGGGGAGGGAGGCTCCCTGCCAAGCAGAGAGCCCGATGTGGGGCTCGATCCCAGGACCTGAGATCATGACCTGAGCCGAAGGCAGAGGTTTTAACCCACTGAGTCACCCAGGCGCCCCTCAAATAGTTTCAATCTTATGCAAACTTTTTCAGGCATTAAAAAAAGAGGAAATATTCCCCAACTCAGGAGTCT
>NW_019154119.1:0-1168 GCF_002288905.1 Enhydra lutris kenyoni | reverse complement strand
AGTAGAATTGTCAATTATATCTCAATAAAACTGGGGCAAAAAAGAAAGTAGAAGTAAGGAAATAATAAAGACAAAGGGAGAAATGATTGAAATGGAAAGCAAACATACAGAAAGTTGGCTCTTTGAAATATTAATTAAAATCGACAAAACATGGGGCACCTGGGTAGTTCAGTTGATTAAACAAATGCCTCAGGCTCAGGTCCTGATCCTGGGGTCCAGGGGTGGAGCCCCACAGCAGGCTCTCTGCTCAGCAGGGAGTCTGCTTCTTTCTTTCCTTACGCCCCTCCCTCCCCCCTCGTACTCACTTTCTCTCAAATAAATGCAATCTTTAAAAAAATAAAATCAAATCAACAAATCCCTAGCGAGATAAAAGATAAGAGAAAAAAGAAGACTCAAATAACCAATATCATAAAAACAAGAAGACAGTACTGCATTTGAATAATTTTATGTTATTATATTTGAAAATGTAGATTAAACAGAAAAAATTACTAGGAAATATAACTCACCAAAGAAGATTCAAAAAAATTTACAAACTCTTGGGATTCCTGAGTGCTCAGCTGGTTAAGCTGCTGTCTTCCACTCAGGTCATGATCTCAGGGTCCTGGGATCGAGTCCCACATGGGCCTCCTTGCTCAGTGGGGAGCCTGCTTCTCCTTCTGCCTGCAGCTCCCCTGCTTGTGATCACTCTCTCTCTGATTTAAAAATAAATAATAAAGTATTTAAAAATATTTATGAATTTTCGATAGCACTATAACCTTCAAATAAATGAAATCTTTGGTCAAAAATCTTCACTCAGGGGTGCCTGGGTGGCTCAGTGGGTTAAGGCCTCTGCCTTCAGCTGGGGTCATGGTCCCGGGGTCCTGGGATCGAGCCCCGCATCGGGCTCTCTGCTCGGCAGGGAACCTGCTTCTCCCCCTCTCTCTTTGTCTGCCTCTCTGCCTACTTGTGATCTCTGTCAAGTAAATAAATAAAGTCTTTTAAAAAAAAATCTTCACGGGGCGCCTGGGTGGCTCAGTGGGTTAAGCCGCTGCCTTCGGCTCAGGTCATGGTCTCAGGGTCGTAGGATCGAGCCCCGCATCGGGCTCTCTGCTCAGCGGGGAGCCTGCTTCCCTCTCTCTCTCTCTGCCTGCCTCTCTGCCAACTTGTGATCTCTGTCTGTCAAATAAAT
>NW_019154118.1:30215055-30252680 GCF_002288905.1 Enhydra lutris kenyoni | reverse complement strand
TTTCCCATTATCTAATTAAAACAGGAAATAAAAGTGCACAGATCACCCCTTCCACTGGCACATACAATTCGTGGCAGTGACTTAAAGGAGATCAGGAAATACAAGAGGAACAGATTCTGATGACCCGTCATTTCATCATCTAGGTTTTGAAACTTCACACACACTCAGAGAAAGAAGCCCGAACCAATGTCTCAGCCTGGCAACATGGAGCAGTCTGAACTGGAGGGACAGGGACAGAAGAAGAGTTTGTGTGTGTTGGCTGAGGCTGGTGGCACACAAGAAGATTCCCAGCCAGCTCTCCAGCTGGGCCTCACCTGTCCTCAGCCAGGAACCTGCTCACAGCCCTGACCTGTCGCAACTGTCACACAGTGGACACACGGCCACCCCTGGAGCCAGCCCTGCCCACACCCTCCTATGGAACACACTCCGCTCTCCTCTGGGACCCCCTGGCAGCTCTCCCCAGACCTGGAACTGCCCGGTCTGCTGCAGAGCTTCAGGATTCCCCCCTCTTGTCAAGATGACACTGGCCCAAGGCTTTCACAAATGTGTCATATTTCTCTCCACTCACCTTCCTACCCGGGCAAACTGTCGGTCACATATCGATGGAACACGAACCTGCTCTGAGATCCGAGTCTTTCACTGCAGCCTTCTGAGGACTCCTTGTGCAGTAAATACCATGGCCTATGACGGGGTTTACGACACTATTATCTACAGAATGATGCAGCCCGGATCACCACCTTGTGAGTTGCTCTTCATTAGTTGAAATTTTCTGTGTAAAAAGCCTTCCCACACAGATACTACCTTCCAGCAATTTCATGAGGAGAAACAAACTGTGGGATAGCAGCATCAGGAAAGGATCAGGTAAGCAGTTCCAGAACTCACCCCAGGGCTCCTGGAGTCCGCCAAGCCCCTTGATGCCACCAGCATGCCTCTATCCAGGAGAATTCCCAAAGACTCTCCTTCTGACTCCACCACCAAAGAAGCTACAGAGAAAATACAGCACGTCAAAATTTCTAGATGATGCATTGAGTCAAACTAGAAAGTCAAGCTTTACTTTTAAAATGGTAAAACCTTACTTTAAATCATTTTGAATTTTCCCTTTACCTTAATTGGAACTTTTTAGATAAAGACACTAATCAGTTATGAAACATCACCTTTGACAAATGACGAGACATCATCCATATCTCTATCTGGCCACAAAAAGCCACTGAACTCTAGATGCCGGCCATTCCACCATCCCCTGGGCCCAAAGGAATAAACGCTGTTCGATGAAGGATTCAATTCTACGCTAAAAACACACTAGGAGCAAATCCCATCTTCCTTCTCCGGCACAAGTGACTTCCTAGGAAGCAGGTGTGCAGATGAGATTTCGTACGCAGTAAATGGACGAGAAGATGGCGTTCCCTGCGCTGTCCCACCTGCGGGGACACTAAGGAGCTCTTGAACTGAATCCAGAATGCTGACAGCTACTTCAGTTTGACTTCGTGGCCCAACTAGAGAAAAGAGAAAAGCCCAGGAGGTTTTCGGTTAAAAAGAAGCTTTACCTCCAGTCCTGACATGTAAGTGACGTGTACCTGCTGGAACAGCATGTACAACGTACCTGCTGCTTTCTCGGAACGCTGACATCCTGTGACGAGCTGCCTGACTGACTCAGATGCTGTTGTTCAACCTTCGGGCCTCGTGGAGCCAGATCCAAGAAGTGTTGTCAGGTAGGGATGAGAAGGCGTCTCTGACCTAAGGCTGCCACACCTGCTTCTATTCCTGGGAGAGAGGAAAACACATACTTGTTTCTTTTCTTTTTGTTTTGGAAACACATACTTGTTTCTTAAGTAGTAATTATCAATATTCTAAAGTAGACCAATGACTGTCTTTTTCGGAAAAGTAAAATTATCCTTCCAAATGAACACCTCAACTCCCTTTCCTCATACAACTTGAATGGGGTCTGGTTTCCTCCAGCTTCCAGGTGCCCACCTGGAGGATGCTCCTGCAGGAACCCGACAGCCCATTACCACCACCCCCGGTGAACACGGGGCACAATGCTGAAGCTGGGGGTTGGCTCTGGGGCTTGTTAGCACCACACTTGTGGGGGGTGGGAACAGCGGACACCCTGCCGAACTCGGGGTGCTGCTCAAGGTTCATTACCTGCACTGTGCCAGGGGACAGGAGGCACCCCACTGAAGTTGGGGACTGTGTGCTGTCTTTACATGCACTCTCCCTGGGAAACACAGAAAACCCTGAAATGTCTGCAACCCATCCCACAAAAGCTTGGATGAGTGAGCACCCTGGAGTTCAGGGATCTGGGGGATATGGCCAGCTGATGGACATCAGGCAGAAGGGACTTTCAAGGGAAAAGGAAAACCTATCTGAGTCCCCACAATGAACTTGCTTCATGTGCCCTTCAAGGACCCTACCTCTGGGACCCCTACCCCAGCACACAGTCCACACTCACAGAGCCAGGACCCCTGCACAAGAACTCTCCCAGCACCCCTTTGCCTGCCACCCCTCTGCATCCTAAGGCAGCTCTGGGTCTGCCCACAGATGACTTAGCCCCCCCCCCCAACATGTTCATCAGTCAAGGAGGGTGGTGCCCTAGGCCCATTGGATGCCCCATACCCCAGACAACCGGCCCCTTCCGGGGACACCCCTGGCTGCAAACCACCCGCAGACACCCCTTCCCTTCCTGCACCAGCCCTGCCTGCTAAGGTTTCCTGGCTCCTGGCAAGGTCAGCTGCTCTCAGACCTTCCCAGGCTTAGGCTTTAGGAAATGCAATGGTTGGGATGCCTGGGTGGCTCAGTCCTTAAGCGTCTGCCTTCAGCTCAAGTCATGATCCCAGGGTACTCAGATCAAGCCCCACATCTGGCCCCCCTGTTCATCAGGGAGCCTGCTTCTCCCTCTTACACTCCCTCTGCTTGTGTTCCCTCTCTCACTGTTTCTTTCTGTCAAATAATAAATAAAAGCTTAAAAAAAAAAGGAAATGCACTAGCCCTTTATCCGATATGTCATTTGCAAATACCTTCTCCCATTCTGTCAGTTGTCTTTTGGTTTTGTTAATTGTTTCCTTTGCTGTGCAAAAGCTTTTGATCTTGATAAAATCCCAATAGTTCATTTTTGCCCTTGCTTCCCTTGCCTTTGGCGATGTTCCTAGGAAGATGTTGCTGCAGCTGAGGTCGAAGAGGTTGCTGCCTGTGTTCTCCTCAAGGATTTTGATGGATTCCTTTCTCACATTGAGGTCCTTCATCCATTTTGAGTCTATTTTCGTGTGTGGTGTAAGGAAATGATCCAATTTCATTTTTCTGCATGTGGCTGAAATCTATAAAGAACTTAGCAAACTCAACACCCAAAGAACAAATAATCCAATCAAGAAATGGGCAGAGGACATGAACAGACATTTCTGCAAAGAAGACATCCAGATGGCCAACAGACACATGAAAAAGTGCTCCACATCACTCGGCATCAGGGAAATACAAATCAAAATCACAATGAGATATCACCTCACACCAGTCAGAATGGCTAAAATTAACAAGTCAGGAAATGACAGATGCTGGCAAGGATGCGGAGAAAGGGGGACCCTCCTACACTGTTGGTGGGAATGCAAGCCGGTGCAACCACTCTGGAAAACAACATGGAGGTTCCTCAAAATGTTGAAAATAGAACTACCCTATGACCCAGCAATTGCACTGCTGGGTATTTACCCTAAAGATACAAACGTAGTGATCCGAAGGGGCACGTGCACCCGAATGTTTATAGCAGCAATGTCTACAATAGCCAAACTATGGAAAGAACCTAGATGTCCATCAATAGACGAATGGATAAAGAAGATGTGGTATATATACACAATGGAATACTATGCAGCCATCAAAAGAAATGAAATCTTGCCATTTGCGACGACGTGGATGGAACTAGAGGGTATCATGCTTAGCGAAATAAGTCAGTCGGAGAAAGACAACTATCATATGATCTCCCTGATATGAGGGAGAGGAGATGCAACATGGTGGGTTAAGGGGGTAGGAGAAGAGTAAATGAAACAAGATGGGATTGGGAGGGAGACAAACCATAAGTAACTCTTAATCTCACAAAACAAACTGAGGGTTGATGGGGGGAGGGGGGTTTGGAGGGGGGGTGGGGTTATGGACATTGGGGAGGGTATGTGCTATGGTGAGTGCTGTGAAGTGTGTAAACCTGGCGATTCACAGACCTGTACCCCTAGGGATAAAAATATATTATATGTTTATAAAAAATAAAATTTAATAAAAAAAAAAAAAGGAAATGCATGGGGTGCCTGGGTGGCTCAGTGGGTTAAAGCCTCTGCCTTCAGCTGTCAGGTCATGATCCCAGGGTCCCAGGATCCAGCCCCGCATCGGGCTTTCTCCTCAGCAGTGAGCCTGCTTCCTCCTCTCTCTGACTGCCTCTCTGCCTACTTGTGATCTCTGTCAAATAAATAAATAAAATATTTTTTTAAAAAGGAAATGTAATGGTTTCCCACATTTCCAATGCAATTTTAAGATCCAGTAAGTAATGCTTTAAGTGGGAGAAGCTTCACCTTCTGGTCTCACCTATGGAGTGTATAGTGCTTCTCAGACCTTCCGAGCATCCTTCTAGGATGAACCCATTTGTGCTGGAAAATACACACGTATGCGTGGTTTTGCAGGGAAGCTCCAGGATGAACAAGAACAGCTGCCCTTTTGTGCTGTTGGAGGTGTGAACCAGGAACATTCATTTTTCACTTAAAAAGAAAACACACTGTTACTGTCAACACTAAAGGAACAAACTCTTTTAAACGTTTTAGAGAGAATGAAATCTTTTTAAAAAAAAGTTTTAATGAGAAAGGAAGAGTTTTATTCAAACCCAAGTCCAGGGGGTATAGCTCAGTGGTAGAGCATTTGACTGCAAACCCAAGTCCAGACAGCTGTCTGGGAGACACAATCTTCACAAGGAGGGAGTGCTCTGGGGGAGGAACATCTGGGGCAGGTTTCTATATTCGTTCTGTATTGTTTTACATACAGAGTTACACATCATCATGAGGAAGAACATTCCAGAAAGTTACAGACTTTTTCTTATGTTTTCAGTATGTGCAAGTTAGTACGACTTTAATCTTACTGAAGCAGGAGAGGTTCTTTTGTTTTTCTTATCTTTATGTTTGCAATGGCATTTTTTGGTTATCTTTTTCTTCTAAGCAGAATTATAACATGTGCTTGGGGCAGAAATAGGGCCCATGTTCTGAGATTTTGCCCAGTCATTTTGAGCTTCATAAAATGTTGAAGGATGGCTTCCCTGGGAGCCCAGGATCTGGGCCCACGGATGGTAAAAGACAAAAATTTCTATCATTCTAATTACTACTAAAGAGAGAAACTTGAGACAAAAGCACTTTTAACAATACTACCAAGAAATCAAAATGATGCCTACAGAAGGTTACCTGTACCATGGTCAACACAGATAACAGAGGTTCTTCACAGAAGCTGGGCTCCTCCCTTTCTCCTGTCCAAATCTCTGAAGTACACAGATAATTTAAAATCAGAATTTTAGAACCTCCTGACACCTTAGAAATGTCTGGTACCATTCCCTTGGACTACAGAATATAAAAGAGTAGCTCATTGTCACAACACTAATTTAAACATGAAGTTGCCCTAAAACTTGGATACACTGTCTTAGTTCTTTTCCTGCAGATTTTGACTAATGTAAGTCATAATCATACCATATAAATACTACAATGGTTGCAAAGTAAGTCATCGTGGGTAAGGAAATACTTTAGTAATGTTTATAAACATTGTCTCACTTTGTAGAAAAGGCTGAGCTGAGTGTTTTTAAATACTATTTCAGACCTGTCTTACAGCACATTCTGAACATACCAGAGCCTGAATCAATTTTAAAAAGATAATTCTTTCAGTAACTTTAATATCAGAAAAATATTATAATGTCTCTATTCCTAGGGGTCTTTGAGTATCTTATTCAAAGGTCCTTCACTCTTAATTATCATGATAGGCAGAGGTAAAAAGCCAACTGAATTTATTCCAGTTGACCACACAATAAGAAAATCCTGAGACTTGAGATGTTTCCAGATCGAGCAGACCAGAGATAAGAGGAAAATAGTACCATGTACGGAATAACTGGGATTTGGAGTCAGTTTGGGGATCCCACTTAGGTTTCTGACACTAAAATCCTCTGTGACTCGAATCATCTCTGAGCCCCTGTCTAACCATCTAGAAAATGTGACTGATAATATCTACATCATAGTTTGGATGTTTAAGAGGGAGAATTCCACAAAGAGCTGGTGTGCTGGCTCTCAAGACAGGTGCTCAGGAAGCCATGATGACTATTTGGGTCTATTTCTTTTCCAGAAGAAAGAACATATGTTGAATCTGTATTTCTAATAGAAGAATCCAAGATGATTTTCAACCCTTAAGTAAGGTCAAGAACCTCTTATTGTGTCATATTTCACACAGAAAACATGCTGTTGGACTGGTGAGGACAATACAACAGCACTGTTATCACTAGGGCTGTGCAACTTCCCATTTCCACATGGCCATGTTGTCCCTCTTAGTTCAGGGCCACCAAAAAGGGCAGCTCTGGGGGAACCACAGGACAAGGCTGCCAGGTGTGGCTGGGGCAGGCAGAACTCTGACTTAAAGCTCAACTCCTGTCTAGCTAATTACACTGTTCTTCACAGATAGAGTGCTATTGTCTGTGAGCTCTGATGTAGGAAAGGTTGAGGATTTTCCTTGCGATTCCCTCTCTGACCCTTAGGACATGTAGCAAAGTTACATTTAATTCTCAAACATTGAGGGACTTCATGGTTTTCTTTTCATTAGGACTATGGCTCAATTCCCCTGTCATCTAAGAATATAATCTAGTTAATTTCAGGCTTTAAAATGTGTAGACTTGCTTCATGGCCCAACATTTCGTCTACTTGGTTATATATCCCAGGACCACTTGAAAATAATGTATTCTGTACTTAATGGGTAATCTTCCATATATGTCAATTCGGTCACATTTGTTACCAATGTTTCATCTGCTTTTTCTCTCAGATATTGAGAAAGGTATATTAAAATCTTCCAACAATGCTACTCTAGTCAGCATTGCATTGGAGAATCTACCAAGTGTTATAAGGCAAGAAAAACAAAAAGCATAAGAATTGAGGGAATAATTGTGACTATTCACAGATAATATGAGGGTATACATGGAAAATTTAAAAATAGTCTATAAATACACTATTAGAATTCAAAATGGAAATCTTGCAAATCTTAGAACCAGGAAAGCAATCCAGAAAGCAGCCAGAGGGAGGACATATCTTATGTATGGAGGGAGGAACATCAGAATAATGTCAGACCTGTCCATAGAGACCTGGCAAGCCAGAAAGGGTGGCAAGACATATTCAGGATACTAAATGAGAAGAACATGAAGCCAAGGATACCTTATCCAGCAAGGCTGTCATTCAAAGAAGAAATAATCCCATTATTCTGAAGCTGTTTCAAAAAATAGAAACAGAAAGAAAACTTCCAAACTCATTCTGAGGCCAGCATTACCTTGATCCCAAAACCAGGCAAAGACCCCATCAAAAAAGGAGAATTGCAGACCAATGTGCCTAATGAACATGGATGCCAAAATACTTGACAAGATCCTAACCAATAGAATCCAACAGTACATTAAAAGGATTATCCATCACGGCCAGTTGGAATTTATTCCTGGGATGCAAGTGTGTGGTTCCACATTCGCAAAGCAATCAACATGATACAGCACATTAATAAAAGAAAAGACAAGAGCCATAGCATCCTCTCAATTAATGCAGAAAAAGCATTTGACAAAATACAGAACCCTTTCCTGATTAAAACTCTTCGAAGTGTAGGGATAGAGGGTACATTCCTGTTTCATAAAAGCCATCTATGAACAGCCCATAGTGAATACCATTCTCGGGGGGGGGGGGGAAGCTGAGGGCTTTTTCCTTAAGATCAGGAACACAGCAGGGATGCCCACTCTCACCATTATTGTTTAACATAGGACTAGAAGTCCTAGCCTCAGCAATCAGACTACACAAAGAAATAAAAGGCATTCAAATTGGCAAAGAAGTCAAACTCTTTCTTCACAGATGATATGATACTTTATGTGGAAAACCCAAAAGAATCCACTCCCAAATTACTAGAACTCATACAGTAAATCAGTCATGTGGCAGGATACAAAATCAATGCACAGAAATCTGTTGGTTTTCTATACACTAACAATGTAACTGTAGAAAGAGAAATTAGGGAATTGATTCCATTTACAATAGCACCAAAAACTGTAAGATACCTTGGAATAAACCTAACCAAAGAGATAAAGGATCTATACTCTAGAAATTACAGAACACTTATGAAAGACATGGAGGAAGACATAAAAAGATGGAAAACCATTCCATGCTCATGGATTGGAATAATAAACATGGTTAAAATGTCTATGCTGCCCAGAGCAATCTACACTTTCAACCCCATCCCTATTAAAATACCATTGGCATTTTTCATTGAGCTGGAGTAAACAATCCTAAAACTTGTATGGAACCAGAAAAGACTCCACAAAGCCAGGGACATGTTAAAAAAGAAAACCAAAGCTGGGGCCATCACAATGCCTGACTTCAAGCTATTTTACAAAACTCTGACAGCAGGGTATTCACACAAAAACAGACACATAGATCAATGGAACAGAATAGAGACCCCAGAAATGGACCCTCAACTCTATGGTCAACTCATCTTTGACAAAGCAGGAATAAATAGCCAATGGAAAAAAGACAGTCTCTCCAATTAATGGTTCTGGGAAAATGGACAGCCACATGCAGAGGATTGAAACTCAACCATTCTCTTATATCACACACAAAAATATACTCAAAATAGATGAAAGACCTCAATGCAAGACAGGAATCTGTCAAAATCCTAGAGGAGAACATAGGCAGTCACCTCTTCAACTTTAGCCACAGCAACTTCTTCCTAGACACATCACCAGAGGCAAGGGAAACAAAAGCAAAAATGAACTATTGGGACTTGATCAAGATAAAACGCTTCTGCACATCAAAGGAAACAGTCAACAAAACAAAGAGGCAACCCATGGAATGGGAGAAGATGTTTGGAAGTGACATGTCATATAAAGGGCTGGTATCCAAGATCTATAAAGAATTTCTCAAACTCAACACCCAAAAAAACAAATAACCCAATCAAGAAATGGGCAGAAGACATGAACAGACATATCTCCAAAGACATGCAAATGGCTAACAGACATATGGCAAAATGCTCAACATCACTAGTCATCAGGGAAATACAAATCAAAGCCACAATGAGATACCACCTTACACCAGTTAGAATGGCCAAAATTAATGAATCAGGAAACGACGGAAGTTGGCAAGGATGGGGAGAAAGGGGAACCCTCCTACACTATTGGTGGGAAAGCAAGTTGGTGCAGCCACTCTGAAAAACAGTGTGGAGGTTCCTCAAGATGTTAAAAATAGAACTACCCTACCACCCAGCAATTTCACTACTGGGTATTTACCCCAAAGATACTGACATAGTGGAATAGTGGAAGGGACACCTGCACCCCAATGTTCATAGCAGCAATGTCCACAATAGCCAAACTGTGGAAGGAGCCAAGATGACCTTCAACACATGAATGGGTAAAGGTGTGGTTCATATATAAAAAGGAATATTCTTCAGCCATCAGGAAGGATGAATACCTACCAATTTGTATTGATATGGATGGAACTGGAGGGGATTATGCTGAATGAAATAAGTCGGGCAGAGAAGGACAATTACCATGTGGTTTCACTCATATGTGGAATGTAAGGAATAGTGTGGAGGACCACAGGGGAAGGGAGGGGAAACTGAATGGGAAGAAATCAGAGAGGGAGACAAACCATGAGAGACTTTGGACTCTGGGAACAAAACTGAGGGTTGCAGAAAGGAAGGGGGAGGGAAGGTGGGAAAGCTGGGTGACAGGTATTAAGGAAGGCACATGCTGTGATGAGCACTGGGTGTTACACACAACAAATGAATCACTGAACACTACATCAAAAACTAATGTACTGTATTATGGCTAACTGAACATAATAAATTTAATTAATTAATTAATTAATTAATATGCTTTCTACATGAAAAACATAATAATGGGTACAGAATTTCAGATTTGCATGATGAATTATTCTCAAGATATGTTTCACAGCAGTGTAAATATACTTAACACTACCAGACTTTATACTGAAAAAGTTCCAAATGGCAAAATCAATGTTAGGATATTTTACAATTTTTTAAAAGTACATTGTGTATGATTCCATTTTTATAAAGATTTTATTAATTTCTTTTAGAGGGAGAGCATGGCACGAAAGTGGTAGGAGAGGCAGGAGGCAGAAGAGAGAATCGTGAGCCCACACTGCACTGAACACAGACCCTACCTGGAGCTCGATCCCACACAATGAGATCACATCCTGAGCCAAAATCAAGAGTCAGCAGCTTAACCAACTGAGCCACCATCTATCTCCTCGGACATTAGTATTGGTGTATTTCCTGCTCTCTCCACCACCACTGTGCTGAACACTCCTGAAAATGCATCCATGAAAAATCATGCCAGAGTTTCCTGGGATGAGTCTGAGTACAATCACTTCTAGGTGATGCGTGGCCCTGTGGCCTGGGATAAGTGCTGCTCACTGTCTCTCAGACAGGAGTGCCCATCACCCTTCTTTCCAGGGGACCCCCATGTATTCAGCCACCTGAGGTCCACTCATCACAGGAACTCACCTTCTGTAGCAGACGACAGATGGGACTTCCTTCTCTGTCCAGAAATATGAAACCTGATCCTGGGAAAGGTGAGCTCTCCTAGGACTCCTAGCCCAGCCAGGCAGCTGTGGTCATCATGTATGTACAGAGCCAGAGTGGCTGGGCCTTGGAGGGAATGAGTTCCTTAAACCAGCCTTGCATGGGACATGTGGGAGCAGCAGCTCCTGCTTCTTGGGGAGCAGTGATGTGTGCAGAAGGAGGGAGGCCGGGGTGGAGTCTTCCAAGCCACACCACAGTCCCGCCCTGATCCTGAAACCAGCAGGAAGGGAGCTCTGAGGACAGACTCCAGAAGGATTCCCATCCAGGGAAAAGGGGTCTGCTGGAGGGCACTGAAACCACCAGCCCTGCTGGCCACAGGCCATTTGTACAGGATCACCCCCGGCGCTTCCTTAGCACGTTGTCTGTGATTGTGTGCGGACAATAATTGGCTCACTCAGTTCTGGTGCACTTCCAGAGGTGGGCTAGAACCCTTCCAGGGCCTGGATCAGAGGACCCCCGCCCCCAGAGAAGCAGAGAATGACCCTCTTCCTCTGGCGCTGGGGAAGGCAGCCACCATCCTAGGGCAGGACCTGGGCCAGGTGTGTGTTCTTTCTGAAGCCCCCGCATTCAGAGGGCATTGCTGTGCCCGAGAAAGGCCATCTCAGCCCCAGAATCAGGAGCCATGGGGGGCTCTCTCCCATCCTGGCCCAGGATCATGACCGGCAACGATCCTATCTTTGAGAGGACGGGTCTTCTTCAGGAGCCAGGGAGGGGCAGGTCCCGCAAGAGCTCTTCATTCAAGGAGTTGTGGAGAGCGTGTGTGTCCCCTCGGCCCAGCAAAAACAAAAAACAAAAAACAAATAAACAAACAATAAAAGCCCAATGCTCATGTTCTAACAGAAGCAGAATTTCAGTGTCCTGTTTAGGGGCAGCCCCCTTCCCTCTTACGTGACCTTGGGGGACCCCAGGGAAAGTCTTCCTTGTTCTTGTGCCCTCAGAGGGAGAAGCTGGCTCCGTGTCCCTGGGTCCCCACCCTGTCCCACTGCTGAGGAAGCGCCACACACAGGGACCTGGTGTCAGGAGTGTGGTCTCCCAGGGGCCTGGCAGCTGCATAGAAAGACTGAATGGCTTTTAGGGGGAAGGGTGCTCACTGGTGACAAAGCTCACCATCCCCCACTGCACTGTGCAATCCAGGCTCTGTGCCCAGCTTAGGTCAATCACCAGCACCCCACATGCTCCTGCCATGGGAGCAATCATTCAGCATCACCGCATTGCACAGAGGCAGAGAGTGAGGCCCAGAGAGGGGAGGCAAATGGCACCAGTCACAGGACTGGTCAGTGGAGGGGCTGGGAGGCCACCCCTCCCGAGTCCCTGTTAGCCCAGCCAGGGACTCCCTGAGCCCAGAGCGAGCCCTCCCCTGCCTGTCCGGCCACACACTGACCCCTGAGCTGGATGATGGGCTGTTCTTCTTGACCCTGGGGGTGTTGCTGGCTGACTAGGAAGGGGAGAGTGGCTGGTGGGACAGGCTGTAGCTACAGGACAGAGTGACAGTCTGAGCTAGCAGGAGCCACACTCTGGTCTCCCTCCTGGATCCTGCCTTGGAGCTGGAGTCTGGGTGCCCTAGGGGCCAGCACACAACAGGGTCTGTGCAGACCAGGGAGCCATGGGCCCCAGGGAGAGTCCACTCTGCCCTCTCCCCTCTCCTGTCCCGCACAACCTCTCCTCACTGTGGGGCTCCAGGATCCGGAACCAGGCCCAATAGGGCTGGCTTGGCTCCAGCTCGTAATGAGTTTGCAGCCCCTGGAGAAGCTGGATTTCCTGGGGCTGGAGGGAGGACTGGCTGCAGACAAGGACTGGGCTGGGGGAGACGCGGGGCCTCGTGGAGGGTGAAGGATGGGGCAGGAGCCGAGTCCTGGGGCAACCGCTCATGTCTAAAAAAGGCTGAAATCCCTGAATGCCCACGGGGTCCCTCATTACAGTAACAGCACCCTCACACTAGGGCATCCTGGTGGCGGGCCCTCCTCCCCCGCCTCCTTCCCACACCTCTGACTCCAGCCAGGGACAGGCTGGACCTCTGTCCCAGGGTCCTACCAGGAATGTGAGGAAGGAGGAGGAGAAGAGAAGAGGAGTGGGATGGACTGCTCTTCTCTTCTCCCTGCCCTGAGTCGGCCTCCACTGCTGCCTCCAGGTCCTCGCCCAGCCCTGCACTTAGCTGGACCCTGGGAGGCAGTCTGCATTCCTGGCCAGCTGGTGGGGGGGGGGGTTATTCAGTGACCTTTGTGTCCCCAGATGTCCAACCTACCTGGCCTCACACCCTGAGGCCTGCTGCCCATGGTGGGCATGGTTCTGGGCCTAAGTGGACTTTGGAGTCACAGAGCCCTTGGCAGTGGTGAGGAAACATGGGGAACCGGTCAGGTGCAGAGCCATGAGTCTCGTGCACATCCGCCACAGGTCTGGGTCATGGTACAGGTGCTGTGTGCAGGTCCCCTGTGCACACCTGGCCCTCTCAGGGGGGAGGCCTGTGTGCCTGGTGCACTTGTCCTTGTCCTCCACCTACCCCTGAGGAGTGATAAAGTTCAAGCATTTCCATGTCCAACCCTCAGGGACAGTTGGGAACCTGGAGTCAAGTGACTGGCCCAGGACAAATGAGGGGTACAGAGGCCAAGGAGTGGGGCTGCTCTCCAGTCCTAGGCCAGCCCCAACCCTCCCATGAGGTTTGCTGTGGGGGTGAGAGCCCTTTAGATCCTCGGAGATAGCTATCCACCCCATCCCATGTGGGGACATGACCTTGGGCATCCCCAGACAGGTAGAGGCATGTGCACCTGCACACACACACACACACACACACACACACCACTCTGACTGCCCAGCTCAGGGTCAGAAGGGGCGGACATGCTGGGAGGGCGGTGGGTGACAAGGGGGAAAGAAGAAAGAGGTCGGAGACAGCTGGGCAAAGGGGCAGGGGCATCAGGACCCCTGGCAAGAACCCAGATCCATATCATGGGGATGGGAGACAGGCCAGACTGATGGTCAGGGGGTCCCCAAATAGCCCAGGGGGGTTGCCAGGGCACTGGGAGAGGACAGGGTCTGGGGTCTGGTGCCCATCACCATCCTGGGCTACTGGAAGTAGGAAGAGATACCCTCCAAGTCCAGTTGGGGCTACAGCATAAAAGGCCTCAGCTTACTCTTCTGTCAACTGGGCTGTAGATATGGGTGTCCCTAGGCTCCCACAAGCTTGGAGAAAAGTCTGTAGGCCTTGGATCTCCATCCCTGACCCACTGTGCTCCCAGTACTGGGAAAATGCTTTGTACTCCTTCAAGCTCCTTCTGAGCAGAGGACAGTCTGGGGGAGGGGAGTGGGGGCTGAGAACCTGGGTTTGCAGAATGTGGCAGAGCACTGGGCCACTGGTCTGGGGACCAAGGTCAGGACCCTCCCTTTTGCAGCCTCAGGGGCCCCATTTGGAAAAGGTTCCAGAGTCAGTGCTCTGGTCAGGGTGAGGAGGCCTTAGGAGGGAACAGAGCACCAGGATAGGAGGGAAATGGGGAGAAAATAGGCCTCAGGGCTTTCTCACATCGCCCCCGGAGCCCTCAGGTCCTGCTCCTGGGAGAGACACAGAGACACACAAAGACAGAGACAGAGAATGAATACAGAGAGGGAACCAGGAGAAGTCACAGACTTTCTTCCATCACATTGGAAACAACATCCCATCACTATGCTCCATTCTGTTCCTTAGAGCACAGTCACACAGGTAATCCACGCTGGAGGGGATAGAATTCCACAGGGATGTGTGACAGGATTCAGAAATGCCAGGAACCACTGTGGGGACTGCCCAGCACATGGGCACAGACAAGGCCCTGGGACCTGGGCCCAAAACTAATGGGAGCCCCTGGAAGTCTGTGTCACAAGAGGACAAGGTCAGAATCAGTTCACTGCAACTTTCCCACGGGGGCTGGGAGACAGGCAGGAGGAGGGTGGCTTTGCCTGGACCCCAGGGGAGATCCAGGCCCCTGTGAGCTGTGTTCTATGCCCCACCCAGGCCCCCACTCATCCTTGCATTGCCACGTGCGTGTCCCAGCCTCCTGTGATAGCAGGAACTTATACAGAGGCCCTACCCCTGATGGCATCCCTAGAACTAGAAGCCAAAAGACCCCACTGTGCAGATGGGGAGCCTGGGGAGGCCCTGAGAGGCACAGAGTCTATCCAGGGTCACAGTCCTGGACATGAACAGGAGCCCGGTCTGAACCTAGCTCTGTGCCCTCACAGCAGGAACACTGTCCACGCCCAGGCCTCACAGGGTCAGTGGGTAGGCTGTGTGGGTGTTACTGTACGGACAGGGCCTGGGGTAGAGGGTGAGCATTGTGCAGCTGGGGGAGGGGAGCCCTCAGGGGGCTCTAGTATGAGGAGGAAGTCAGGTAAGACGTCCCCAGAAAGTGGTGACCTCACCTTCCTGACAACAGAGCCCAACAGGGTTTGGAACCCGGGTAACCAGGCACCCACATTCCAGAGAAAACCCCCTGCCCAGCTCATTTCCTTGGAGATCCTTAAAAGAAGAACATGTTTGCATGTGGCATCCCAAAGTCCAGAGACTGCAGGCAGAGGAAATCACACCTTGCAAACACTTTCACTGGCGGGGAATGTCTTATCAGCACTCCCCGACATCTCTGGTCATTTGGCTGGAAGTACAGAAAGGTGACACCATGAGTCCCAGAGCCAGCCCCCAGAGCCATATGCTTTGATCCGACTGTGCAGCCCCAGGTCCCCTCCCCATGCATGCGTGCATGTGTGTGTGCGTGTGTTTGTATAGAAGGCTCACATCGGGTGCGCCCACCCCACTCAAGAGCAGGTTGATAAGAGGTCAGATGCCCGGTGGGCAGGTCAAGATCACACCCCAGGTCAAGGCTGGCTGAGTGGGATGGGGTGTGGGGGGCTGTGAGCTTCTCCCCAGGGTTTACCCTGTGTCCTGCAGGAATGGGTCCCTGTCCCAGGTGTGGGGCTGTGCATGCACATGTCTGTGTCTGATCTGGGAGCAGCATGGGGACTGGGCGGGAGGACAGTGAGAATCGCCGGGCGGGCCTGTGATGTGTCCGAGCCTGCTACCGGTCCCTGTCTTTGCAGAACACCAGGGATGATGAAACAGGAAGGAGGCTGATGGATACCGGCTCCATCTCCCTGACACAGGGAGTGACCGTAGGGGGCTCTCCAGGAGCAGGGACTGGGGACTGCCTGGGAAGGCCTCTGACACTGCCCAGGCCACTGTCCCTGCTGGTGCCACACCGACTGTGGTCCAACACATGGAGGCCGAGCCCAAGGGTGAGAAGGCTGGGGCTGGGTGTATGTGGGTGTCTGGGGATGGGTCAGTGGTGGGCCCCACAGGCAGGAGACCCCGGAGGCTGGTGTGCGGCCAGGAGCAAGGACTGGGCTCAGAGCACCCAGCGGGAGGACTGCAGTTGAGATGTCCCGGTGAGGGCTCCTTCCTGGCTGTAGCTTCTCTGGGAGGCCCTGGGCTGAGCTCTGTCTCCACAAAGGCAAGCAAACATGTTCTTCATTCCAGGATCTCCAATGAAATGAGCTGGGCAGGGGGCTGTCTCCGGAATGTGGGGGCCTGGCTACCTGGGTCCAGCTCTGAAGAGCCAGAGCGGGCCCCAACTTCACCCGCAGTTCCAGACGGGGGGATGGTGCCCGGAGAGACTTCAGCAGGAGACCAGGAGCCAGCAGGGACCAGGCACCTGCCCATGGAGAGCCTGACCCTGTCCCGGAGGAGCTGGCACCTGCCCCTGCCCCAGCCCTGCCCCAGCCCTGTTCCTGCTACAGTTCCTGCTCCTGTCCCTGCCTCTGCCCCAGCCCTGCCCCAGCCCTGCCCCAGCCCCTGTCCCAGCCCTGTTCCTGCTACAGTTCCTGCTCCTGTCCCTGCCCCTATCCCAACCCCTGCCCCGACTCCTGCTCCTGCAGAGCTCCCAGAGCCACATTCTGAGCCACAGCCCTGCTCCTCCTACAATTATCCCTTGTTCTATCCCCTGAACCCGATGGCCCACAGGAATGCTTCATTCCCTACCTGTTTATTCTTTCTCTCTGGTACATATTTACTGTTATTTTATCTTTCCACGTTCTTTATACTGTTTATTACTTGTTTTAAATAAAATTACTTGTTTTCACTTGAACATGTCACAAGCGTTAAGCGCATTCCCAACACTGTGCCACCACACCACAGAATGATGCTGCAGGACATTTCCTTCCCCAAAGGAGACCCTGAACCCAAAGCCCTCCCCGCGCATTTCTCCTCCTGCCTGGCCTCTCGCAACCCCTCAGCTGTTTCTCTCTCTGTTCCTTTACCTGTTCTGGATGTTTCTGTATGTGGAATCACACAATATGTGCCTTTGTGTCCGCCCACCTATTTTCAAAGGGGACACATTTTTTTCTGTGTTTATGCGACATAGAATTTCCCTTATTCGATATTGAGACCCCCCGATGGATTAGAGATGAGATGTAATCATAGAGGCCCCTTTAGGCATTATGGGCACAATCTCGGGGTTGAGACCCCTGTTCCTGCTGGGACACCACAGCCTGACCCCAGACAGGACACGGCCCATTCCTCCTGTGGCCCACACAGAAACCAGGGAATTGCAGAGAGCTGGGAGACACACCGCAGAGGGCAGACGCATCGCCCACAACCCAAGGCCAGAGAAAAGTTTCACCTGAGTCTGCTCTAAACCAGGCTCCAAGTCACAGTGTTCCACAGGGACAGAGACCAAACGCATGTAAGTCCAGCAGGGAGGGTAGACACACGGGGAGTATGTGTCAGAGATGTGGGGGCTCCTGGGGAAGGGCTCTGACAAAGGAAACCCTATGAAGCCAGCACTGGTCACCCTCAGAGCAGTGAGGAGCCCTCAGGGCCCAGGTGTCTGGTCTGGGGACCGGCAGCCCTGGGGGAAGAATGTGAAGAACCAGAGGTCCAATGCAGGTCGCCTGGAGAGAAGGGTGATAAGCACCCCTGTCTCGGAGAACAGTGAGCAGCACCCGTTCCAGGTCGCAGGGGCACCTATCACATACCAGCGCTCAGCCTCAGACTCAGCCCCAGAAACTCTGGCATGATTTTTTCAGATGTATTGTCAGGAGTGTTCAGCATAGTGGTGGTGGAGAGAGCAGAGAATGGAACAACGCTAATGCTCAAGGAGATGGATGGGATCCACAGTCCAGTCCTCATGATAGGATGTCCTGTAGCGACTATCCCAGGATTGTCCAGGCACAGGATCTGGGAAACCCCTCCCGAAACCCCCTCCTGCCACCCTGTTCCTGGGAACATTCATAATTGTTTGAGGAAGTGGAGAGGATCCAGGGTGACAGCAGGGCCAAGGAGAAGGAAGGTCAGCACTGTGTGGACAGATGGACGTGCCCTGAACCACCATCCAGGGCCCAGGCTGATGCCCTCGGACCTCACCCCAAGTAATGACTCCTGATGTACAGACCGGGCTTCTGTGCTTTCACTCCCTCCTTCCCTACCTCATTTATTCACTCCATCATTCATTTCCCCCTCTCAGCTTCCCTTCCGCCCCTCCCCTACCTCCCCCACTCTGTCACCCTCCCTGCCTCCCTCTCATCCCTCATCCCTCCTTCCCCTCCCTCCCTTCCTTCCCCTCATCCTCCTTCCCTCCCATTCCACCTCCCTCACTCTCATCCTCCCTCACTCCCACCCTGGTATTCTCCTGCTCTCCCCTCCCCTTCTCCCTTAATCCCTCCCTCCTTGCCCATCAATCCCTCCCTCTTCCCCTCCCTTCCTCCTTTCCTTCCTTCCCTCTTTCCCTCCCACTCCTTCCCTACCCTCCCTCCACTCCCTCCCTCCTTCATGCCTTCCTTCATTCAGCAGAAGATCTGGGGTGTCCCTGCTCTGTACTGAGAACTGGGCCTTCATCAGTGGGCAGCCCCCAACCCACGTGGTCATGTCCACTGTGGGAGGTGACATTGGGGCTAGCAGTGGTGATGAGCACCAGGAATCTGCTCCCGAAAACAGAGTCTGCTTGTGCCCATGTCATCGGCATGGAAGCGTGAGTCCAGAAGGTCCAGACGCCTTGCTCCCAGTCCCAGCGTGTGGAGCCTGGGCCGAGAGTGGTCCCTCAGCAGAGGAGGAGTTGGGTTCAGGGAGCCTGAGGAAGGACGTGGCACAATGAGCCCCCAGGAGGAGAGTGAGCACCTTGGGGGTCTGGCGCTCAGGCCTGCTGGGAGACCACGTCCCACCCGCACTGGATCTGTCCCCAGGGCTGGAGGTCGTCAGGATACCCACCCTCCCAGGCTGCAGGCTGGCAGTGACCGGTGGGGGGGGGCACGGCTGCTGTAGGAGAGAGCCCTCAGGCAGAGAGGAGGGGGCAGGTGCTCCCCCAGCAGCAGGTGCACTGGGGCAGACTGGAGGGGGGCATCAGCGGACAGCAGCGTCTGCAGCTGGGGTCTCCACACAGGCCCTCTCCTGAGGCTCAGCACAAGCTTCTCTGGATGGCCTGTGCCCCCAAACACAAAGTCTGGCCCAGGACCTCCCCTCAAACTCCAGCTCCCAATCCTTTGTACTCAGGTCATGCACAAGAAATGGCCAGTAGTTGAGGTGGTGTTGGACTCACAGAGACGTGATTTTCTGGCCCATGCTGTAACATTGCTGACATTTTAAAGATCTCAGGGTTTTGATTCAAAAACTGGGGACCCCACACAGCTTTCTGGAAACCTGCCTCTGTGCCTTGCAACCCTCTCATCCCATCAGCTCTGCTCAGAAGCCCTCCAGGCCACAGACCCACGGTTTCAGGTCCTCAGACAGCCCAGATGACATGCCTTCAATCAGCGATCCAGGTGGGGCAGCAGGACACACTGCGGATTCCAGCTAATCCCCTCCCAGAAAGTGAGGGAGCCACTGGACGAGCTGTCTGAAAACAGCCAGGTCAGGGTCTCAGGAAGACACCAGAGGCTCAAGAGTACCTGAGGAGCATCTGAAAGTCATGTAGGGACAGTGGGAATCTCGGGTGGTTTTACCTAGGGGCAGCTCCCGTCCCCCTAAACCCTCAGTGTGATGGCTCCGCTGGGGGATGGGGAGGGACCATGCCTGGAGGACCCGCGGCTCCACTGTCAGAGGTCGCCAACTTGATCTTTGCACAGGTGGGTAAACCCGGCCACACCCCAAAGAATTTCTGGAAACAGTAGCCATCTCAGTGGCAACCGACCTGGGAGGTCAGCCTTCCAGCTGCCTGAAGTGGGATCGAGCCACAGACCAGCACACTAGCCAGAAATGGACGAAGGACGAGCAGTTCTTCATTTCAGTAGTTTGAGTTACCGGTTTGTTCCTATGGTTAGTATACTGTGCAAGGCCTTAAAAATGCTCTCCTCATGTTCTCTGCTGGAGAGGACCTTGAAAAATCTGGTTTATAGGTAAAATCATCCAGAATTGATCTCGGTTGGCACAGTCATGCTGGGAAAAGTATAGAGTTTCCCTCAAATACTAAAAATAGAACTCCTGTATGATCCCACTACTGGGTAGACATTTGCAGGAAATGAAGTCAGTTTCTCAAAGTAAGATCCACACACTCTCACCAATCTCTCCAAGGAGGGGCGGCCACCCTTAGCAACAGGGCACCCGTATGGGAAGTCGTAGGCAACCCTCCCCTGGAGGCAGGAGCCTCCCTGGACAAGCGGCTGCCCCAGGGCTGGGCCGTCTCCACAGCAGCACATCCAGTATTCTGGATACTAGGAGGAGACAGAGTACAGCACCAGGCCAGTGAGCATCAGGACACACTGTCCCAAATATGGCACCTTGGCAAATTGAACATAGAAACTGAAAGAATTGTGCATAGAGCAGAAGCAGGAAGTTCCCTCTGATACCCAGCCATCAGCCCTTCTTCCCTGAAGCAGGTTGAAATACTCCCACGGGAACTTTCTCTCCCCAGACCACAGGGAGGATGTGCTGATCACCACAGTCAAGGAATTTAGGGCCACAAAGGCTGTAGGAACAAACCTGGTTAAACTAACCTTTCCTAGTTACTTTTTTTACTGTTTACCAGCCCTAGCTCAACCCCGTGTCTCAATTCTTCACACATTGATTGCTTCTTTGCCTAAAACATAGAACTGTCTGTTCCAATCACCTCTGTTGATCTCCATGTTCTCGTGAGGATGCCACCAGAAAAATCCATACACTTTGCCAGCTTTTCTCCTGTTCCTCTGTCTTTGTCAATTTCCAGACCCAGCCACAGACCTTAAGAGGAGTCGAAGAAAACTTTCCTCTCTTGTAGCCCTGGGTGGGGGGTGGTGGCAGATGGAGTCAGGAAAACCCATCCCGTCTTCCTGACCTTGGTCAAAGCCGCTCTCTACTGGGAAGCAGCACAGGGCTGTGCATGGCTGGGGGAGCCAGGGAGAGGCAGGTGGAACATGTAGGAAGCTCCCTGACCCCCAGCTGGGGGACGTGGCCCCACTGACAAGTCCAGGGTGTGATGCTGAATATTATCATGGAAGCTTCCTGAATATCAGACCTCCCCCACCCCAGGCTTCATTATTGCTGTTCATTGTGTTTGCTGCTGTTGGCTTAGTGGCTTTCTGAACTAACTTTGTCCAGTCTGTGTTCTGTGCTGTGTGTGGCCGCTGAACCCCCGTGCTGTTAACTTTGTGGTCAGCCAGGGGCTGGGCAGAGGGGTCACTTGTGTTTCCAAGCTATGGCTACAGACTGGAGGGCCCCACAGCCTCCTCCTCTGGTTCAAATAGTCTGCTCGAGTGGCTCATGGAACTCAGGGAAACACGTTACTTACTAGATGACCCGTTCATTAAAAAGGCAGAACTCAGGACCAGGCAGCTGGAAGTGATGAGCGGGGCAAGGTGTGTAGCAGAGGCTCAGAGCTCCCCCACTCTCGGAGGGAAAAAGGCCTTTACATACCTCCACTCTGACCTTCGTCTGTACTTCCGAACTGATGACGTCCCTCCTTCTGGCTCCTCTGTTAAGTCAAAGACCCGGCGGGCACCAAAACGACCCCTCAAGCAATAACCACTGCCTGACCCCAGCACGACCCTGCATGATGGACCCCAAGACAATGATTGACCGAAACTTTACTGACTCCCTGCACCTGCCCACCGACCTTTGTCCTAGATTTTCCTCATATAAAAGCCCAGGAGTGTTTTCAGCACCTTGAGACCATCCCAGTCCTCGGCCTTCTGACGTCAGCGGCACTGAAATACATCCCTTTCCTGTGTCACCACCACTTATCTCTCTGCCTTTGGATCTGGGACACTGTGGATAGTGCAATGTAGTAAGTCAAATCCCAGTCCTGCCCCTCCCCAGGGTTCACCGCCACTGCTGCTCTTGCTGCAGTTCTGCTGTGGCTTAGTGACAGTTCTCAACTGATTTTGTCGAGTCTGTATCCCTCATCATGTGTGCCCACAGAAGTGTCTGGTCTGTGAATGTAGTGGTGAACTGTCGACTGGGTGAGAGTTCCTTACACAACAACTTCCGGTCCTTGCAGATGGGGAGGAGGGCTCTGGGTGCATGGGTGCACCTTCCGCACCAGCCAGGCCTCTTAGCACCCTGCCTTGGCCTTCGCTTCCTACTTGCCCAGTCTGACAATCGCCAAAGGGCATTGATAATCACCAAAGGGCATCTGACAATCAGAGCCGAGGCTTTCTCAGGTCGGCCCTGAGCAGGCACCCAGCCCACGCATGCAGTGTCCCAGGGGTTCTGGAATATGTCCGAGCTTCCAGGCCCTTCTTCCCTAAAGCTCCTCATCACTCAGCCTTTTTTCCAATGAATCTGGTAGGTTTCTATTTGCCCCAACTCTCATCCATTGCCCTAGGCAACAGAGATTCACATATGCCTTTAAATAGTGTGGACCCCCAATGTCCTCCAGTAGCCACCTCACTACTGGGAGAGTTGGTGGAAAGCAACAAGTCACAGAGGAATCCAAGAGTCTGGACTAGGTGCTTCCCTCTCCTGAGATGGGGACATCTGTGAGAAGAACAGGTGGCCAGCTGGTTGGGGGGGGGGTGCAGGCACCTGGTGTGGACAGGACAGATGGGGTAGGTGAGGCTGAGACCCCCGGAGTATGTTCCTGCATCTGGGCTGAACTGGTCTTCAAAGCTGCAGAGTGGTTGGGATCATCTTCAGGCTGAGGAGGAAAATAAGGGGATCAGAGGGGACTGAGGAGGCTCAGCTTAGACAGGAAAGGGCTGAGCCATTCCTTTGGGGGAAAAGTGTGTCAGTTCCAGGCTCATGCAGACAGAACTTGAGCCCACTGTGCTCCGTGAAATAAGCCAGTCCCTAAACGACTGATACTGGAAGAGCCCACTAGTGAGGGACAGAGAGTGCTCCAACTCATAGAGGTGGAAGGAGCTGCTGGGGGCCAGGGCTGAGGAGAGGAATGGAGATTCGGGTCTCATGGGTAGAGGTTCAGCTTGGGATGATGAAGAAGTGGTGGTGATGGACGGAGGTGGCAGGTGCAGAACAGTGAGTGCATTTATCGCTGCTGAATTGGACCCTGAAACGTGCTTAACAGTATCAGTTGTACGTCAGTCATAGCACAACAGGAAAGAAGTGAGGCAGGAGGACGGGGTGAGGCAGGAGGACGTCATGAGTCAGGAGGACTCCCAGGAGCCATCCCAAGTCCCAGGAGGGCAGGGATCCTGTATCTTAGTTCTCACTCACACTCTATGCCCCACTGGAGCTCACAGCAGGCACTCAGTGAATGCTCGCTAAGACGCGTGCACGCAGATGAGGGCACAAGTGCAGACCCACCGGTGGGCACTGAAGAATCCCAATGGGACATACATCCAGACCGAGTGAGCGCCCACATTTCACAAGCACCAGCACAGAAATAGCCATTTAAAATGAAGGCAGGTGACCATAAACTGTATTACAAAGCGGTGATCATCAAGACAGTATGGTATCGGCACAAAAACAGACACACAGATCAATGGAACAGAATAGAGAACCCAGAAATCGACCCTCAACTTTATGGTCAACTAATCTTCAACAAAGCAGGAAAAAATGTCCAATGGAAAAAAGACAGTCTCCAAAAAATGGTGCTGGGAACATGGGACAGCCACATGCAGAAGAATGAAACTGGACCACTTCCTTATACCACACACAAAAATAGACTCCAAATGGATGAAAGACCTCAATGTGAGACAGGAATTCATCCAAATCCTTGAGAACAGAGGCAGCAACCTCTTTGACCTCAGCCACAGCAATTTTTTTTAATTTTCTTTCTTTCTTTCTTCTTTTTTTTTTTTTTTTTGTTTTTAGTTTCACAGCAATTTCTTCCTAGACATGTCTCCAAGGGCAAGGGAAACAAAAACAAAAATGACCTGTTGGGATTTCACCAAGATAGAAAGCTTTTGCATAGCAAAGGACACAATCAACAAAACCAAAAGAAAACCAACAGAACCAGAGAGAAGATATTTGGAAATGACATATGAGATAAAGGGCTAGTATCCAAAATCTAGAAAGAACTTATCAAACTCAACACCCACAGATTAAATAATCCAATCAAGAGATAAGCAAAAGATAGGAACAGACGTCTATCCAAAGAAGACATCCAAATGGCCACCAGACACATAAAAAACTGCTCAGCATCCCTCAACATGAGGGAAACACAAATCAAAACTATAATGAGATCCACCTCACACCAGTTAGAACGGCTAACAAGAGGAAACAAGTGTTGGCGAGGTTGTGGAGAAAAGAGAACCTTCATACACTGTTGGTGGGAATACAAGCTGGTGCGGTCACTCTGGAAAACAGTGTGGAGCTTCCTCAGTGGGTTAAGCCTCTGCCTTCAGCTCAGGCCATGATCTCAGGGTCCTGGGATCAAGTCCTGCATGGGGCTCTTTGCTCAGCAGAGAGCCTGCTTCCCCTTCTCTCTCTCCTGCCTTTCTGCCTACTTGTGATTTCTCTCTCTGTGTCAAATAAATAAATAAAATCTTAAAAAAAAAAAAGTTGAAAATAAAGCTACCCTATGACCCAGCAACTGCATGCCTGGATACTTACCCCAGTGATACAGATGTAGTGAAAAGAAGGGCCACCTGCAGCAATGGCCACAGTAGCTGAATTGTAGAAAGAGCCTAGATGTCCTTCAACAGATGAATGGATAAAGAAGATGTTGTTCATACATACAATGGAACATTCCTCAGCCATCAGGAAGGATGAATCCTTTTGCATTGACACGGATGGGACTGGAGGGGATTATGCTGAATGAAATAAGTCAAGCAGAAAAAGACAATTATCACATGGTTTCACTCATACATGGAACATAAAGAATAGACCAGAGGACCATGGAGAAAGGGAGGGAAAACTGAATGGGAAGAAATCAGAGATGGAGACAAACCATGAGAGACTCTGGATCCCGGAAACAAAACTGAGGGTCACAGAAGGGAGGGGGTAGGAAAGGTGGGGTAGCTGGGTGATGGGTATTAAGGAGGCACATGCTGTGATGGGCGCTGGGTGTTGCAGGCAACTAAAGAATCACTTAACACATTAAAATCTACTGATGTGCTATATGTTGGCTAAAGGATTTAAATTTCAAAAATTAAATTAAATTTAAAAAATAAAATAAAACCAAGGCAGAAACCGTACATAACCCAGAGGGCTCCGTGCTCTTGGAGGCTGAGTGGCTAGTGGCCATAACCAAGGCCTCTGGCGGTCAGGTGCTGGGGTCTGGCAGGTGGCTCGGCACACCCCTGACCCTGAAGCCCCTTGGCCGTGACAAAGTGCAGGGACTGGGAGGGAAGACCTGGCCAGAGGCCATCCTGGTTCCACGGCTGCTGCAGGACCACTCCCATCCCCCAGGCAGTGTCTATCTAGAACCAGGAAGAAAACCTTTTCCCTAGATTGTTCTTTTTAAAGATGGTTGCTCAGCCTTGATACAGGAAAACATCTGACATAAAACTGGAGCCATTCACAGCTGCAAATGACCCAGAAGTTATCAGAACATAGTGACCACAAGGAGAAGACCTTGTGTCCCCAGGCAGGTCTCCTGTGTGCGGGTGCAGCTGGGGGCCCTGGACATGCCCATGTGTGCAGCGCTGGGCTCCATAGTCTCCCTGGAGGAGACAGGAGTAGGAACCTGCTCTGACAGCTCTGCTCAGGATATGGAGACGGGACAGCCCCTCCTGAGTCCCCGACGTCCTGCTGATTCTTGGGCATGGCCTGAATTCCAGCTTCTTCATGAAGGGTTGGGGGAGGGCAGCCAGGCTGCCGCAGGTCACACAGGTCCTCCGGGGATAGCTGGGCTTGTGGTCCAGCAGGTGCCTGTTCAAACGGCTCTCATCACACCACACAACCTCGATCCCATTGGCCAGGTCAACCCCCATCGCCTCGTGACAAGCCAAGATCAGTCAGCAAACCCCCACCACCAACCTCCCTAAAAAGGTCCCTGTGTAGTAAATGTCACCCTGGTCCCTGGGGATATGGGCCTGGAACAGTGGCCTGTGCTGGTAGCTGAAGTCTTCACGGGACACCCAGTGGAAACTGGGGTGCAAGGTGCCAAGGGGGGGACAGGATCTCCATGTCCACATGGTCACAGAACTTCATGTCCACATCCACACACACCAGGTCGTCCACCTCAGGTATGATGCACTGCTCACAGAGGCGGCTGACCATTGCCATGCGCTGCATGGACACATCCTGCCAGTGTGGGGTGCCGGGGACCTCGAGGACCGCCACCTTCCAGTCCTCCCGGGGTGGGGGCACCCACACGTGCCCGGCAGCTCGCTGGTTGGCGACAACCTAGTAGATGACCCTTTGTCCCACCATGATGGGCTTCTGTGCTCTCTGCAGGACCAGCTCCAGGAAGACCACCAATCTACAGGGATGAATGACAGGAGGGAGGAGGGTCACTGTCAGAGGCTGGCAGCAGGACCCCAAACCTGGGGCCATGGACGTGTGCACCTTATTCATGGGGGCAGGTCCTGTGCTGCTTTAAGTTACAACCACTCTCCCAGCCGGTCCTGAGCAAGTCTGCTCATGGGGCCTCCCTACCTTCTGCTCCCAGAGATGGGGGCCATCGGCACCCCATCATACAAAGGGGAGTCTGAGGCTTCAGCGACGGGAAACCAACCCCACAGTCAGCATGCTGGAGCCAGGAACACTCTCCCTGTGCCGAGCTCCCAGGCAAACCCTGCAGGTGCCCTCCCCTGGCCAAGCCCCTGCAGCTCCTGTCCCCACCGGCCAGGAGTGGAGCACCTTTGGGCACAGCCCTTCTTTCTATGGCCTACAGACTGGCTAGAATCAGCAGGGCTGGCCTCCTGCCCCACTTTGCTTGCAGTGGGCAGTCGCTGGCCCCCAGAGCTGTCTCCACCCCATAGGATCCTCCCATGAAGGCTACAGAGCCTCTTGCTGGCAAGGTCCCTCAGTCAACCACTGCTATTCCTAGAAAGGTCACCCTTGAACTCCCCCAGATCAGAAATCAGATCCAGCCCATGGGCACGGAAGGGGAAAGAGGACCGCTGGAAGAAGAGAGGGCTTGCTTAGGCCGCAGCCGTGAATCCAAGAGTGGAAGCTTCAAGGTCCAGGTCTACATCTTCTGGGCTCCAAGAAGTTGGAAGTCTTGTCTCTCTGAGGGGACTACCTGTGGGGACAGCAGGTCCCCCATTGTCAGCAAGGGTGGTGAGCCCCTATGAGACTGATTTTTTTTAAGGTTTTATTTATTTATTTCACAGAGAGAGACAGCTAGAGTGGGAACACAAGCAGAGCGAGTGGGAGAGGGAGAAGCATGCTCCCCGCTGAGCAGGGAGCCCAATATGGCAGGTTTCAATCCCAGGACCCCAGGATCATGGCCTGAAGCGATGGCAGATGCTTAATGACTGAGCCACCCAGGCGCCCTGAGACTGATTTTTTTCACACAGGCATTAAGGCTACTTCCCTGTGCCTGCCCCATATCTGGAAGCTTAGTAAATCACTCACACAGGGAAAGTGGATCACTACATTTAAATAGGGGACAAGTCCACACACACCCAGTAGACACAGTTAGGTCACTGGGGGACAAGTCCAGGTCCAGCCAAGGGGGGACAATCCAGACATGAAGCAAGGAGAGAGGAGAGTGCTCCTGGCAGAGGGTAGAGAGAATGTCAAGGCTTGGAGTCAGGCCCGAGGCACATGTGCAATGACCACACACCTGGGAGGCCCATGAAGGTTGGGGGGATATGGTGGGAGAGGTGAGGCTGGTGGACAGGCATCTGGGGAGCAGATCACAGAGAGGCTCAAAGGTTATGTTCTGAAAAGATCACTCTGGTTACTGGAGAAGAATGGGCTCTGTTCAGCGGAGGACAGGGAGACCCTAACCCTAAGCCCTAACCCTAACCCCAAGCCCTAACCCTAACCCCACCCTAACCCTAATCAAACATCATGCTCAGTTTTGAAGACTGACAGCTCTACTGTGAAATCACTAACAAGTCCGTCCTGCTGGCTTCCACTCCTTGCTCAGGATTGTGCTGAAAGCTCTTCCCAGAACAATAAGGCAGGAAACAGGGAACCCACATGTGAAAGCAAACAGTGAACTAGGTCTATTCAGAGGCCAGAGATGGCAGCATCTTATACAGAGAGGTTCCTAAAGGAAATGTTGAAAAACAAAAACAAAACTGGGGGCATCGTGTTGCCTGATTTCAAGCTTTACTATGAAGCTGTGATCACCAAGACAGCATGGTACTGGCATAAAAACAGACACATAGACCAGTGGAACAGAGTAGAGAGCCCAGATAGGGACCCTCAACTCTATGGTCAAATAATCTTCGACAAAGCAGGAAAAAATATACAGTGGAAAAAAGTCTCTTCAGTAAATGCTACTGGGAAAATTGGACAGCTACATGCGGAAGAATGAATGTCTCCATGAAATAAAGGTCCTCTCCTTTGTTTTTTGCACTTGCCTGTGGTGTGACTGTAGCTTGCTCAGCCCAGATCGCCATTCTCTGCTCTTCCCAATTTGAGCTGCTGCTCAAATAACTGGCCGTTTGAGTGTCAGGCAGACAGAACTAATAAACTCAAGAAACTTGCAAGGAACAAACTCAACATACGCAAATCAATGGCATTTCTACGTGCTCAGAAGGAACCATCAGGAAGAGACTATGGAGAACAATCTCATCTTCTACTGCGTCCAAAAGAACAAGATACGAGGAGCCCCCTCAACCCAGGAGGCGACAGAGCTGTCCTCTGACAGCCGTGTCTGATGACAGACACGGAGGGAGACACCCGGAGATGGGAGACACTGTGCTCAGGGGAGAACCGGCGCCGGGAAAACACCTACTCTCCCCACAGCCGTCTACAGTCCGCGCTGTCGCTCCCGAACTCCCAGACTCCGGACAGCCCCGCCGTGGGTGTGGACGCGGGGAGACCCCCCCCCCCCGCAAGGCCGAGGAGCGGGGAGCGCGAGCCCCGACGCAGGCGGCCGCTCCCTGACTGCAGACCCTCTGAGGAGCCCCAGGAACCGAATCCGGATGCACGGACAGAGACACGGGACACGGGGAGCATCCAAGCCCAGAAAGGGGTACCCCACAGCCCGGGCACAGCACTGCGGGAGGCCACGTCACCGCACGCAAAACCACAGAAGTCACAGAACCACGCCCAGTGTCCACACGGCGCGTCCTTCCTCCATGGGGTCCTGACAGCACGCACCCCCACGCCAGGCCCCACTCAGGTGGCTTCTCCTCACCTTCTCCTCCAGAGGCCAGTCCTGAGGGGGCTGGACGGCTGTCAGTGTGGACGCAGCCCTACGTCCTCCACAGTGGGTCCTGTCAATGTGGACGCAGCCCCATGGCCTCCCCAGCTTGTTCTGTTAGCATGGAAGCGGTCCCACGTGCTGCAGAAGTCTCCACAGCAGGTCTTGAGGAGGCGGGGCCAGGCTCAGGGCGGAGCTGCGGTCCGGTGTCCTCCGCAGGCAGCGGAGGAGAGTGCAGGACTAGGGCAGCTCACCCTTCAAAGGAAGCACCTGCTCCCTCCCGGGGTCCAGCTAAACCCATTTCATTCTGGAAATTCAAGCTGTGTGGAGCCGAATATGCCCCAACTTCTCAAAAAATAGCTAAGGAATAATGAGTTGGAAACAATATGGAATGACAACAGTCCCTGACCCAAATGGCGGCACCGAACATGACCCTGGCTCTGACCAGACCCACATTCTGACCTCAGCTTGGTCTCAAGCCTGGCCCTGACCCAATCCAAGACCCTAACTCTAGCCCCCAACCCAAACAGTGTTCACAAGAATCAAAAGGTAGAAATTGCAAATATCCATCAATGGTGAATGCATAAACAAAATGTGGTGAAGGGTTTGAATTTGGATTCAGGTTCAGGTTTCAGCCAGAGTCCTAGATCAGGCTTTGGGTTTAGGGTCAGGGTGAGGATTCAGAGTGAGGGGCGAGGGAACAGTTAGAGTTTAGGGCTTTAGGGTTATGATTTAGGGTTTAAGACTCAGGGCTTCTGGCATAAAGTTCAAGGTCAAATTTGGGGTTTAGATTCAATTCTGGGATTTGGGTTCAGGGTTCATGTCTCAGAGTTCTGGTTTAGGGTTTGGGTTCGTGGTTCAGGGTTTGGATCCAGGGCTCAGGTTCAGAGTCTAGGCATTGGGTTCAATTTCAGGTTTGGGATTCAAGGCTCCAGTTTGGGCTTTAAGGTCAGGTTAGGTTTCAACATTAAAGTTAGGGGTTAAGGTTAGGTTTAGGGATGACATGGACACAAAATTTCTATCAGAAGTTTCTAAATCTGAAATGCATTTCGTCTGGGTGTCAGGAGCTCATTTAGATTTTAAGATCTCAGTAACTCCCTATCGACAGCATACTGGTCCCAGGGTCTCCCAGTCACCCAGAATTCGCTTTTGTTTTGGCTCAAACAAACCCTTGGCAGAGAAGGGCGAGTGGCTGCCAAAGTTGGGATGATTTCACTATGGTAGCGGTGTGAACCCAGTATTGTGGAACTGTTCATGGAAAATGAAACAGGAGATGAATAACTGGTTGACTCCTGATTCTTCCACAATAACAAAGACCAAGTTTCCAATAGAATCTGATAATGTTCCCTAGGAAGGACTATGGTCCTCATTACCAGTACTTAAAGAGGGCCCCCTCCCCTGCTTTAAACTAGGAATCACAGCAGGGTATTTCCTACTTTGTGTCAAAAATAAAATTTTACTATTTGGATGTTCCAGTGTACAATTTGTGGAAGCACTGACATTTTCCTCTCTCAAACCCGCATCAACACACAGGTAAAATGCAGGCAATGTTGTAATGCACTGATAATTAGAATACCAAGTACAAAGAGGGATATTAGAAGTAATAAAATATCAAATACGAACCTCACATGGGCACCTCGATGGGCACTTAATGAGGATCCCTAACCATGAGATCTAACATCTCATCCTGTGGAAGTCACCCATAAAAATCATCACTAACAATAGCCTGCTCACCACTGTAACCACCTTGCCATTGACCTCTAGGCTTGTAATACACACACCAACCGCTAGGGACACACTTCTCAGCAGCAGACCGGGACTTGCCCACTCCTGGTGGACCAACACTTACAGTGAAGCCAAAAAAATCCCATTCCTTGGAAATCCCAGCCATTAGGACAAAGTCGCAGAAGCACACCCAGAAATCAATAAAGGAAGACATCTCATGAAGCAGATGCTGCAGATCACCCCCACTCCCATGAAGTATCTCTACAGTGGACCCCAGGTCTACCCCCTTCCCGGTATCACACGGGGCATGGCATTCTTCCAAGACTCCGTCCTCAGAACAAAACCGTGACTGTCCTCATCGGTCTTGCGTGCAGACACACAGGGAGCCCTGCGAAAGCCAGACACCTTCTTGAGAGCACTCGGCCTCTCACGACGATCCTAGCAGATGGAGGGTGCTGCTCTCCCCAACTTTCGGACCAGCTAGAGAATACTTGGAATGAGTCTTGCCAAACTCCATGCAAAGGCATGTTCTTCATCTGCAAAATGATGGAGGGTGAAACACCACAGATTCCCCGCACCTTCTTGAACCTAGGTAAACTGGAGATACAGCTTGGCCAGAGCTATTATCCCCAACTCCCTACACACACACACACACACACACACACACACACACACACACACACACCCTTCCCTTGTGCACTCCAGACCTGTTTCTATCCACTTTGCTCATTCTCACCCATTGTCTCTACAGAGAAGTACAGTAGCACCGAGATGCTAAGACTGAGGTGCTACATGCTAAGCCACCACCTTGGACCCACTTACTATCAGAAATTAATACTCATTTTATTAACAGATGCACCCCAGATCTGGCTGCCATAGCCATTAGAAAAGTCATTACAACAGAGGTCCTAACAACCTGTGCCAGTCTCCATGGCTCCACTCCCTGCCTCCAGGGACTGGCTCATCCATGGGCATGTGACCTGGTCCCAGTGAGGTGGGAGGAACTTCGGATCTCAGCCTGCAGAGCCAAGCCCGGGGTGGACCATCCAGGCCAGGGGCTTTTCCATTGCGACTGCAGAAGTGGTCTATGTGAGGCCCTTGTCAGTGTCACAGAGGGCCCAGAAAGCCAGGTGCTCCATAACATTGCTAATGGCTGAATCAGATTCGTCCTGAAGCCCACACATGCTAGATCCTCCACTAACTCAGGAGAACCCCAAGTGTGCTCATGGTCTTGGCCTGAACAAGATGAGAAACTGTGTGGTATATAACCCACAAGATATGCCCGCCAGGCAATGGGGACTGACTCAGCGAAACAATACCTACATGGGATTCAACCACAGACAAATGAGTTGTGGGAAGCTCGGGGCCAAGAGAGAAATGGGTGGGGGTTGGGGGGAGGGAATTCCTGAGGCCTTCATTGTTGGCCAATCTCACTATCATCTTTTTTTCCTTTCACGTGCAGGGGCTGGGGTCAGGCAGTTTAGATCCCAATGTCCTCCCACCCTGCTACTGGAAAAGAAGAGCCCTCTCCCCAGCCATCCATCATGTTGCAGATCTGGGGTATGGGCAACTACCACCCACTGGCCAAATGGGACTCCCCCCATATTCTCTCAATCAAGTGTGGCTGGAATATTAGTTATGGATGGTCTGTGGCTGCTTTCAAGCCACAATGCAAGAGGGTCATTGCCAGAGACACCAGGTGGACTGCAACACCTAACAGAAAATCTTTACAGAAGACTTTCTGGAAAAGTCTGTGCCAATCCCTGGTCACAAAGATCCTAGGATCATGTCCCTTCTTCGAGTAGAACATAGAGCTTTCTGGGTAAAATCTAATGTCTTCACCCTCAGAGGCAAGGACGTCCGTCCCTTCAGACAGAACTGCATCTCCGTCCTCCACAACTGACACCTGCAATGGCACGTCTGCAGGTCTCCAGCCCAATGGGAATTCATTGTCGTTTCCGTGGTAGTGATGCTCAGAAACGCAGGTGTAAGTGTGAACTTGTGAGTGTGAGTGTGTGTTTCCTCTTTGTTAGCCACGGTGTGCGAGAAGAAGACAGTAGAGTAGCATGCTTTCTGTCCCCCAGGAATGGCCGGCCACGCCATGTGTTTCCATAATGATCTCGGAAGGAAGCCACCTTCACAGAACGAACTTCATCTGGGAGGACTCCCAAATCCCTTGTCTTAGACACTATGCTCCACCAAGGCTGGAGACAAACAGAGGGACAGAGACTCCCCCTGCCCATCTGGGTTTTAAAGGATGCCTGATGTTCCAGGACAAAAGATCCTGAAACCATTCCTGGGCCTGTCATCCAGCCAGGCATCTGGGAGAGAGATCTATTCCAACCAGGAAGGACAGACTGTGAGACAACAACTGACAGCCTTGTGTGACATGTGCCATGACAGAGGACACTCAAGAGGACTGGGGGTGTGCAGGGTTGGTCAGACCTGGTGGTAGAGGGACCAAAAATGCTCCAGGAGGGGGATCACAGCTGGGTCACGATGGGGAATGCTAGGGACGACTGGCAGTGTGCAGGGTTGGCCAGAACCGGGGGCAGGGGGACCAGGAGTGCTCCGGAAGGATGTGGTAGCTGTGCCCTTGTGTGGCTACACGTGTCAGTATGACTAGGCATTGGCCAGACCAGAAATGACAGTGCGGACGAGGGGCGGTGTCCCCAAACTGTCTTCTGCAAGGCAAAAGTTCAGGAACAAGATTTCTTTCTGTATGATTTCATATCACATGCATCTGGAAGACCCTAAAGCTGATTGTGTAGAATGTGAAGCATGTAGTTGGCCATGGCTTTCGAGCCTGAGGTGTGCGGGGCAGAGCACACTGGGTATTTCATACTCTGCTTTCAGAGTATGATGACTTTTCCTGCCTTCCTCTCTGACACAAGCACAGGGAACAAAGGCAACACAGATCTACACTTCGAAATGTCAACAGAAATCTGAAAACCCAAGTTCTCCCAGGAGCTAAAGCTTCAGGACCAGCATGATGGGCAGGGGAGGCAGACAGCAAGGAACCAAAAGAACACACGTCACGTGCATGTGAGCAGGCCCACTTCCCCACCTGTCGGAAGCAAGCCATGCCTGCCCGCAGGGAGTCCCACCTGCACCCAGTCCATCTGTTTGCTGCCCTTGAGCAGAGCACAGGGTGGGCTGAGCTCGGTGTGGGTGTTGGGGGTAGATGACCAGCTGGCCACAGATGGTACCTACCGAGGACCTATATAGCACCAGCTCCTGGTCCTCAGCTAAGACAAAACAATATTTATGTTTAGCGACCTATTTCCGGGGACAGGGAGTGTGCTCAGTGCTTTGGTGACTATATCCTCTCCCACTGTATTTTTTTAAAACCCCTTAGGCAGCTAAGATTGACCCACAGAAATCTGTCCACACAATGTATGCAACTTGACCCTGATCCTAACCCTCATCTCTAGTTAAGATATACTCACTTTGGAATATGGCTCGCCAAGTAGAGGATGGTTCTTAGGAGCGAAGGAATTCAGGGACCAACCCTCTTCTGTCTTCTCCCTGGAAGCTGGTGCATCGGAATACGTTCGGCCACGTGCTATCGGGAGAGTGGCCACACAGGGGCAACTGGGAGTCAACAGTGCCCCAAACCCCACTGCAAAGCCCATGCTTCCTTCATCCTGTCAAACCTTGTCCATTCAATGTTTACAGATCATGGCAGAGATTAAGAAAAGTGTGACCAGGCTGAAGTTTTTAAAACCAAATGAATTCTTTCAACCTGTTCATATTAGATGTTTTCTAAAATCTCAGAGTTGGTGAGCAGAGGAAGGCCCCAGGGACCTGGGAGAATGCTATTACGCTATTACTGTAGAATCTCTTCAGGTCTACCTAGGAGACAAGCATGACTTCTACTCCACTTCATTGCAGGAAGAATGGGCGTCCGCTCACAGCACTGAATCCACACAAAAGAGTGCAGCTCAGAGGAAAACAAAGGAGAATCCATAGCCTCCAGAAGCAGAGAAAGAGCCACACCCAGGAACCAAGAAGGCAGACCAGAAAGGCTCTGCGCAGGCCAGTTTGCATTTCTGGAGAGCCTCTGGAGCTAGACTGCCCCCAGTGCCCCCAGGGGTCATGGGTCAGGGCCTGCGCACACCTGACACTGCACTGTTGGGACCCTGACAAGCCTCCTGGTCCCTTCCTCCACGAGACACCTCCTGCCCCTGGACGACTCCAGCCTGCTTCCTGGACCTCCCATTCCCTTTCTGACCCCATCGTTCACTTTTCTCATCATGGCCATAATACAGAGTACATTGAACTACCTTCTATTCTGTCATTTAAATGTTTTTTGTCATGTTTGTTCTAAAACTAAACCTTGCATCATCTACCCTGATGTAGAACCACTTGTTGCTTTGTATGACATAACTGTGGACTCCGAGTGCCCTCACAGTGTCACGGGGCTAGTGTCCAGGGTGAGGTCCTCACTAAGCCGGCCCAGTGGTTGCAGTGAAGGCCTGACCCAGGCACTGCTGTCTTTGTGCAAGTGAGGCAGCACAGCCAAAACCTGCGTTTGGGTTCAGAATGGCTCCTGGCCCCTCAGCCACATTGGATGCCATGAGGCACACCCTGAAAACACTTGCTAGTACAGTGTCACTCTGGGGAATTTCCATGGAGTAGCCATTGTGTCAAAAGGGGGAACTCAATAGAAGTGGGGACGATGGGAGTCGGAACTCCTGAGATAGAATCCACCTTGGAGACCGCCCAGAAGTTCCTACAAGTTCATTCCATCATCTTGCATGAATCAATTCATCTAAAAACATTTCCTCGTTTTAGAAAGCATGAGCCTCAAACTCTGATTAAATGACTCTCCTAGGTCGTACTGTACATCAGAGAAAGAGCCAGACTGAGCCTGTAGATGGCCTCCAGCAGGATCGCCATTGATCTCTCCTGGACTCCCCGACTCTCATGGGACTCTTCATGGGGCCTATTCTGGGAACAAGGGTCATGTCAGAGCCACAGAAACCTCTGACACTGGTTGTAACGAGACTCTGGGATGTCGATGGAGTTCCAAGCCATGGGCCATCTCAGAGTTTGTCTACCAAGATACAGTTGGTGGGAGACCCATATGCTGACAGAGGGTAGAGGAAGATGGAAAAGGCTAGGGAAAGAGGGGGGCTCACGTCACATCTGGCCCACAATGACACAGTGGTGTCCAGCAAGACAAGCCCTTCAAATGCCCCCCATTCTCCACATCCCTGGGGCTCAGCTGATCTCAGACTACACAAACACCCTCTGGGCTGCAAGCCTTCCCTCCAAACACATCTGAGGTGACAGTCAGTCCCTTTTGTGACTGGCTGCCCACCCGACAGGGTCTTGGGCTCGCCCAGAATCCAGGCTCCCGGATTCTCTTAGGGCAGGACTCTGCAGCCTTACTGGCCCCAGCTGGTCGGAGCTACCCACACTCCTCCAGCTTTATCTGTGAGTGTGAAATGGGCACACATGTGTCATCTCAGGTGGAATAAGGCCGAGGTCTTGAAGCACTGTCAGGGGGTCCCCTGCCCCGCACCCCTGTCCTCTTCAAGGTCCCAGGTTCCACAACCCCAGGGGGCTCACTGATGTGCAGCAGGCACCCCTCTACCCGTTTCTGAGAAGCCAGCTCTCGCCATGGAGCCCCAGCCCTCAGGAACCACCTGGATGGGCATCCATGTCCACTAGGACTGTGAACAAGGTGGACTCCAGGTGCCAACAAAGAGCCTCCTCCCACCACCTGGCCTCCTCCTACCACTGCCCTGTTCCTACCCCGAGCTATCCTGCCCCAGGTGGTCTATGGATGTCCCTCTGGCACCTTGTCAGCCCATGTTGGGCTCCAGGGGACACTCCAGTGTCAACTCCAGTGCCCCTGAAGGCCTCAGGGTAGAGGGAGCACGTGCTTGAACGTCCTTCTGGGCAGGCATCCTGAACATGGTGCACAGCTCCTGGTCAGCCTGGAGGCCTCTCCGGCAGAGGCGGCTCCCAGGGGCCCCTCTCCGCAAGGGCAGTGGTGCCAGCTCCAGCTCTGCATCCAGAGGGCATCACGCCGGTGCCCGTGCCAGGCCCAGGCGCTGCCTGTGCAGGTCCCCTTTCAAGTCGTGGGGGGCAAACGCCACGGCCCTAGCCCACACCCACCGCCGTGCGCTGTCACCCAGCATTTCCCCCAGGCCAGCCCGGCCTTCCGCTTCACCAGGCCCACCGGCTTCTGGCCCGCTCCTGGCAGCCCTGCAAAAGCCCGCGCCCTCCAGACCTGTAAGTCCGCTCACAGGAGAAGCCGGCCCGTGATGAAGGCTTTCGTTTCCTCCACTGCCGGCAGGAGGGGTAACTCTCGTGAGCGCAGCAGAAGTCGCCCGTCCCCGGAAACCAGGTGGAAACCGGCCAGGAGCCGGCCAGGGTCTGGACGACGCCTGATGCAGCGGCAAGAGCGAGGCGGGAGCGCGCGGCAGGTGCGGCAGGTGCGGCAGGTGCGGCAGGTGCGGCAGGTGCGGCAGGTGC